>NW_010325418.1:2451-12904 GCF_000700745.2 Antrostomus carolinensis | reverse complement strand
CCAAACCATTCTATGATTCTATGATTCCAGGTTTCTAACCTTAGAATTGCACGGTTTAACCACAACTTTAGAATTTGTACAGAACGAAAATACCAGCCTTTGAAAAATTATGCTAGAAAGCTGGGAAGTTCAGAATAGCCCAACATCTATTTCAAAGTATTTACATGTAATTAAGTCAATTTACTGGATCAATGTAAAAGCTGAACTGCTGCACTGTAATAGTTCAACAAACGACATAGGATTTTCACCAAAATACATGACTACACTATTAGTAAGCCAAATTCAAATTACATCACTTCCTCTCCTCAATATAGTCAACACCGCTGAAAAAGAAGAGAGAATTAACTGTGTTTGATATCTTGATAAATAAAACTCTGTTTCAAATGAATGTTTACAACACAGAATGAGGTCTAAATATTTTACAGACAAAAAAAAAAAAAAAAAAGGAAAAAAAAGAAAACCACCAAACACAATCAAGCATCAGACTGTGGATCTGATCAAAGCCGATCCCAGAGGAAAGCTGATTTCGCTGCTTTTCTGAGTCCACACTACTGTCTTCCACTGCAGTCCGGTACTGATCTTGTCCAACATGTCCCCTGCAATACTCGTACTGCACTCTAAGAAGAGTAAAATTCTCCTCTAGCATCTTGTTGATACCAAAGTATCTCAGGCACTTTGAATGGCTTGTTTCATATTCCTACATCAAATTCCTACTTGATTAAGTATCAGTTCTCCAACCAATGCATAATACAGAATTGTTTCTTTAAGCTTCAGTCAGGAAAGGAAAGTAATATCTGTTTTAAAATATTCCCTTCCCCCCCCGCCCCGAACTCCAATTAATATTTCACATTTCTGCATACAATTATTCAGGTAAGATATGCACCTCAAGGCCAGTCACTAAAATGAGCCAATTAGTCAGATTTGGAACACTACCTTTTAAAGCTGCTGCATCTTAGATGCGTGTTATAGACATGTTGGACTAATATTTTTCAAGGAAGTTATTGTCCCTCTTTGAACATTTCCTACTGAATAAACTACAGAGCAAAATTATAATTCTTACTGGATACTGCAACTGAAACTCCTCTTACTAATCAACAATAATGAAAACTATTTGTAATAGAGGAGTAATTAAAAAAAAAGCTATGCATTTATTTACAGTTATAGCTATATAGAATAGTGGAACTGGAATAAAAAGTAAAATCCACCCAAAACACTGAATTTCTATTTCAACACTTTGTTAGTGAACACAATAATTTAAAAAAAAAAATTAAACTTAGTAGTGTGTACTTTTTTTATTAGTGTGACTTATGACAGACGAGAGTCCTTCACAATATTCTTTAAGGCCAAATAGCTTGTATGCACTTGTGGCCACCAGCTAATAAACAAAAGAGAGACATTTTATTATTAATTACAGACTGAAAGGCACTAATTGGGTAAGAAGGAAGCTTTTCCAAGTGCCATTCACAAACCAAAATGTGCTCACTTGAGACAAGCAAATAACAGAAGAACCAGATGCTGCTCCCAGAAGATGCTCAGGCTCTGCTGACTTCCTTTGATGTGACCTTCCCTCAGAAAAACCTAAACCTCTACATCTGCTTTTGCTGGACTCTGTAGGTAATTCATAAAAGGGGCTGAGAATGGCTTGAAGGCTTCCCTCAGGACACAGATTTTAAGTTAGAAAAGTGGGGGGTGAATTTATTACAGTATTTGCTAAATACACATTTGCTCCATTTCAAAAATATACAACTTGCATCAGACTATGTAAAGTCTTCCCAATGCTTCCCTCCTTTCTGCTTTGATCACCAGTTTAAGTTGACAACAGTGATAGCTCATTCTATTTCCAGTAGTAATTTTCAGTATAACACTGACCAAGAAATAGAGACTTGTTTTATTCTGCTCAGAAATCTTGTTAGAAATATATCCAGATTCAGAGTGGTATCTGTATAGGGGTTGTGCATATCTCAAAGTAAAAAAAGCCATTTCACTGAGTGAAAAACACAGATTTTCTAAATGAAAAATGTAACTTGGAAAGCATAATGACAATAAGAAATTGGTTTGTAAAAGCATCAGAAACAACTAACCAGTTTGATCCAAAAGCTCAGATTTTTTACTGCTTTAAATAAGTAAATTTGAAAGTATATCTTATAATGCCTGAAAAAAGTACCACATTATCTGGTATTATGTAAAATATAAAAGATTAATTATAACATGAATGCAAATATTAGCTTCTCCTTGAAGAAGCTATTAACTACTGTAAAATGTTCCATTTTGAAAGTGTAATGTCTAAAAACTTTTTACACATGGCAAAACACAAGAACATGGGAAACAGTTATAATGAACCATTTAAATATAAACACCCTATGAGAAATCTTTTAATGTTTACCTCATTGAACACAGTAAGTGTCCCTTTCACTTAAAATAACTACACTATACTTAGGAAAGTAAAGAAGAGGAAGCTGAGGAAACAAAGTTTTAAACCTGTAACTTCACTCGCAGTTTGTTCTTTTTCATCCACATCACAGAAGTGTTAAACACACCAAGCAGAATTCCTCTTCGACACCACATCGATTATTTTCAGATGGACTGTTGCTGATTCCAGGTCTCCAAAACAGGATAGCATCAGTTTTGAAACAGCAAGAAAAACACTGGATCTTTCTCTTGCCGAGATTTAGCTGAATCAATTAGTTTAGAGCATTTCATATTAGTTGAGTCTGCTTGTAATAATCTGTATGCAACCACCACCACTGAGAAAGTCAGTCTTGCTCCTTCTTCAGAACCTCAGGTTATGCAAGGCAAAGAGAGCGTTGCATTTTCTCGGTTCTCTAATAAGGTTGTTGGTCTCTCAGATTCTTAAATTTGTTCAGACTAGTTATTAACAATTTCATCCATGAAATCACCTCTCATAACAAACATGAGCCTATCACATTTAAGGTCCAGACCTCCTCCTTTCTCCTGCAGCAAGAGAAACCTACCTCCTGCAGAACTGCCTTCTGAAGGAGGTACTAAAAAGCCACTACAAATATCTACTCCTCCAGATTCCACAGATTCATTTGCTACACGGTGATACATCAAAGCAGACAGTTTTGCTGAATTGTAAATTTCTTTTCATTGATTCACAGAAGCATTTACACATAGAGATGAACTCCTAAATGAAATGTTACAGAGCAAACACGGCGTTATTAGGCACTAAGGAAGTATGTCTCATACAGACAAGAATACTTTACACCTATATTCCCCTACTTTTTTAATATTGACAAGAATCTTTAAAAAATTGTATTTATTTTGTTTAGCATGCACTTTGAAAGGTCATGATGAGAGACAGAATTTGTAATGAACTGGAGTTTCAGCTTCTGACATTACCCTCCTACTACAAGCTAATATTTTCCCATTTGATGATTAATATTTTTGAGACAGGTGAGATGAATGGTACAGTGGTAATTAAATAGTTTGGGAACCAGTTTACAAGCAGTCTCAAAACAAGTCATACCTTAGGCATTTAATTAAGAAAAGGAATCTCCTTTAATATTTATTTTTACACATTAGTCTTGTCACTCTGAAAATTCATTTTCTTGTTCCTCCTTCCTTTCTTTCCACCCTCACACTATGCTGTTCTGTCTACCACCACAAACTCCTGGGTCTACATGCTTCTGAGCTATTATGAAATGGTTTACTCACTGGCAACCCACAATGGTAAATGAAAAATTGCACCTGAACTCCAAATATTTCTTTGGCAAGCAGAGTGTACTGTAGTCAAGACATGTAAGCAATAAGGACAGATTCCAGTGGGTTTTTGCCTTTCCTCCTATCAGAAAACTTATCTTTTAAGAGGAATCTAATTATGTCAATATTAAAATAAAAAACCCATGAGACTGACCTTTTGAAATAGATTATTTTTTGAAAGACGGTAATTAGGATGTGGTTTGATTTTATGCATTTCTTTGCCTCCACATCTAAGCCATGAAGATACTTATTTCTGATCATTTTCTAAGTTTGCACGAATAAGAACAGAAAGTGACTTTAAAAAGAATAACAAAATATATGCCAAATCCACATCTGAGACTGTAACGATTTCAGAAATAAGAGCTTTAAAGGAAAACAACAAATATTCAAAAGCTTTACAGGGCACCATGACTGGCAATCTCATGTTTGGGGTCAGCAATGCCTAGCCACTCAAACAGCTGGCATGAGGCATAATGTAACCTATTAAGTGAAAAAGAAAACCAGAGCAGTGCAAGAACTTACCAATCACTTCCTGCACGCTATCTCTTCACATCTTTTTCTAGGTTTGCAAGAGCCACCATGTCATTAACTTCCCTTATCTGTGTGTTCACACCCATCTCCCACACAATTATTCTTCAGTTCCTTTCCCAATGCCCTGCACTAGAAAGTATAGGTCCAAGTACCTCAAGCCTCCTCGAACTGGCCAAGTGCCACCTTCTTCTCTGTGTATACTTGTACAGTGAATCACGTACAATGAATCTCTCTCTCTCTCTCTCTCACATGTTTTCTAGTCTTTTTCCTATCATTCACTTCCATCACCTCTATCTTTACTCCCTCATTTACTAATTCCCTTTTAGTAATTTGGTCCATCCTTCTCTCTTATCACAGTCAGAATGATTCTGAGGTTAAACCACCAACTGCCAAGGTCCAACCTAACCTAGATAAAATGTAATCAACCAACGTGCAGGGAGGTGAGAAAGTTCGTGTCTCAGCTTTTGCCTTGGAGCCCAGAATGGCGGGTTCTGACTTTGGCCATCCAAAGGGCTAGCCAAAAAGTTTTTCTGCTTATATCCCACTACTTCCAACCACCTATTAATTTACTGACAAGCCAATACAAAGCAGCCACTAGAGACAATACAGCATATATCCCACCCACAACCCAGATACACTGTTTATTCTTTACATAGGCTGCCACTCTAAAAATTGCAGTACAGAAAAGGAACAGATTTGGCCAAATGGCCTTTTTAGCTCTAAAAATAAAAATAAAAATAATAATAATAATAAAAAAACTTTCTCTGAAGTCCTTCATACCCCCCTCCCAAAAATGCCTGTGAGGGTAAAGGTAATCATATTCTCAGCCAGAAAAAATGTGAAAGAAAACACTTTTTATCAAGATTGGGATCACCCCAGCATATCAAAGGCTAGAGACAGTGGGGTGTAGGGGGCAGGGGAAGGGAAACACATTGCAATAACAAAAGCCCAACTCCCAGCAAAAAACACAGACTGAGGACAAGATCAGGACTGAATTAGAGGCAGAAACTGCAACAGAGGTAAGGAAAAAAAAAAAAAAGAAAAAAAAAAGAAAAAAAAAGAATAAAATCAAAGAAACAACTCCTTTGGGCTCTTGATTTAAAGAATTTATTTCCTCCTGTGGGATTCACTAATGAGGCATAAAACTTTTGTCATGGAAAAAAAGAAAACATCATCTTCATCAGCCTAACAGGAGAGGACAGCAAAGGCCAGAAAGGTAATGCAAGTTCCTCCTGAGAAGGCTTAAAATGCCTACAAAGAAATGCAAAGTAAACACTCTGTTTTTACTGCACATACTGAAAAGACTCAGTTTTCCATAATCTGTAGCAGTTTTCAGTTGCTGATCCTTCCTAGGGCAAATGAAGGAATACAAAACCTATCTCCAGACTATGAAATTTACCTTTGTAGAGCTGTCACACCTCAGCAATCTATATAGCTACATGACAAAACACAGCACTGACATGTCTGGGACTAGTGTGGACAAAGGAAGTGAAGTATATTATATAAATTAGCACTTTTTCAGAACAAAGCAGACTGACAACCATTAAATGAATGGGAGTGAGTCGGAGCACTCCCCAGCCAGTGAATTCCAGACTGGGATCAGGGCTCTGACAATTCCCAGCCTCCCCAAACCAGGGAGCTCTCACCTTAGTGGACCCATCCCTGCATTTTCCTCTGTGCCACATTTACAGTAAAGGAAGAGCTACAGCTCTGGCTGCTCAACTACCAAACTGCCAGAGCAGGAAAGAAGGGAACAGCTTGCTTTGCCCGCTGAACCTAGCAAAAGATTTCCCAATTCTCCCATGTTAACTTGGACATAAGCAGCAGAAGCCCATCAGTCATACGGAACTTTTCTGCCTTAACCCTCATGCAAAGTAACATTGTTTAGGGGATGCTTTAACTAGCCCAGTTGGCAACAAAGCTTTAAAAGGTTGCTGATCAGAATAGCCAGGACACACTTCGGGTACCTGCCCTCAGCACAACAGTAATGATGGGGAAAACAGATGGAAGATATGGGAGTTTATTATACCAGTTCTGTATCAAATAGCGCTTATATGAAGTGTATGTGGCCTCCTTGTCCTAAGTGAAGACTATGAGAGGAGAACACAGGATGGAGCATCTGCTGAAAATTATTGGTTCTGACCTCCTTACCTTTCTGAAGCATACTGACCCTATATATCACCAAATTTAAGAATTTTAATAGATTTTGATGACATTTTCCATAAAACCTTAACCTAGTGCCATGTACAACAAAGACAACTGGAAAATCTTGCATGAAAACCCATATATAACACTATAAAAAGACAAAAGAAAATACCTGGTTTTATTTAAACTAAAATAGAGTTTTTGCTGATCTTGACATGAATGACATTATTTCCAGTTTAATGGCTTTATCCACAGCTCTGCCTTGCAATTTTTAATTGGGTCAGAATTATGCCGATAGCAGAAATCCATTTTAAAAAATCCAATGACAATAGCACGTGCCTTTTTTAGCTTAATGGAAATGAACAAGCTAATTAAACCCAGAAAAGGCAACCAGAATATTGAAAATTAAAGGAAAATATATCTAGTGTGTGCTATTTCCCGATAATCAAACAATCTTGAAATTGTTAACATTACAAATGGAATCTGATAACTTTACTTAGAAATTTATAATAAAAATGTTATTTTATTTGTGCAAATAAATACATTAACAGTTTCTTAGAATAAACACACCTCAACTGTAGCACAATTTGCTGAAAAATCTCACATTATTTGATAAAATCTTAACATCTTTAATAAACTACACTATCTTGTTAGCATTTCCTCCAACCAGCTGATGCTAATAAGTCCCTCTCTATGTAATAAAATGTTTAAAGTCTGTTCAGCGTAAGCCACAGATTCCAGATTTCCCATATTGCTTTCCTAGAAATCTCACAAGTGAGGCTGTCCTTTATTTTGCACAGAACAGCTGCAAAAAGGCAGAACTTAACAAAGGTCAAAACAATGTTAAAATAGATTTCCAAAATTAGAAATGGATTTAAGCATATATTGTACATCTGCTACATATGAAATAAACTGCTTATAAATCACTTCTACAATATAAGAAAGTAGCATGTGGAACTAGTTTATTTAAAATACTACTTTCTTCCTTGTCCTTGCAGACACTTTTAACAGCTACAGAAATCTGAAGCATGTTTATATTACCTAAAGGTCAGCTAAAATACCCATTAGCTGATTGGAATCAAAATATCAACCTCATGCTCCTAACAAAAGTAAAGTATCTTAACAGAAATTATGCATTCTCATAGAAATAACAGACCAGTTGTGCACAAAACTTCAGACCTGTTTACAATACCTATTCCTTTACTCAGAGTGATTTTGAATAACAGGCATGTTACAATACACAGTGAAAAGACATTGTCCAAGTTCCTTTAAAAATAGTCTTGGAACTATATTTTTCTGGGTCTCTAAGGAAAGCAACATCTTATTCTGACAGGAGAGCCAAGTACGGTTCAGATGCACTTATCATTAGTCTGAATAACATGTTTAGCATCAAATGTGCATTTATCCTTCCCTTAAGTAATTGTTTCAATATGAAGTTTTTTCTTCTGTGGTAATGTAATATTGTTTATATGAGAACAGTATAATAAAACATTTACAAAACATAAAAGTATTCAACATAAGGGTCCTGTAATTGAAAGATAAGTTGTGAAACTTAGCGTATGACTTGCACTCCCCATAAAACCTAGGTTGTTAAAAGCAAAAGTTAACCACGACATTTTGAAGTAATGAGCTTTTCATAAGGTCTTAAAACTTAAAAATTATAGTAAATACACCTAACACAACCTGATTAACTAAGAATTTCAATTCAGAGATAAGGCATTACAAAACCCAAACTGGTCTGCATTCTGGTCACGTGACAATGAAACTCACTATCATTTAAACTAAAGAGCAAAGGCTACACAGTATTTAAGTAACATGTCCACTAAAGTGTCTAACTAACAAATTTTGAAAAGTAATTAATTACCTGATCATTATTTTCCCATGTAACTGTAAGAGAGCACATCTTTATTTTGTAGCACTGTCCACTGGCTGTAAACATTTGCATTGCTTCAACATGCTTCAATTCCATGTTTCTGCTATTTTCTGTCTATGCTAATTGTTTAACTGCTGTGAACAGGTCAAATCAGCAACTGAAAAAAGCTGCTTATAAATAATTTCTACAATATAGGAAATTAGTATCTGGAACTACTGTACACACCTTACGAGTCCCTGCATGGCTTTTTGTCTCAGTGCAATCAATAGGAGGTAGGATATTTTTTAATCTTATTCAATATGAAATAAAGGTTTCCCAAAACTCTTTATCAATATGAAAAGCTGTCTCTCTACATTCATCAACAATCAGCTAACGGAAAAGGCTAGTGGATTTTGCCAGCAGCAAAAGACCTAATCACGGCAAGATCAAGCCAGCTGTCAACTACAATCAGCTTGATTCACTGCACTTTTCATATTCAATGGAAAATGTTGAGCAATACACAATTCCTTCAGAGTTATCAGGTTAAACTGAAATATAAGAATACAGACAATTTAGCTTTAAAAACAGGTTACTTATTTGTTCCATTTGTATTTTGGTAGTATTACCACCTCAGTACAAAAACTAAATGCCAAAAATATCAGGAAAAGCATTACTTTTTGTATTTATATTAACTGATTAAAGTCACTGAAAACCCTACCACCTGAACTTCAACAAAGAGTTTCTTTATTAACAGAGACTGCCTATGATAAAAGGCAAACAGTATAGTCAGAATAGATACCAGTCTTATGCAAATAACCTTCCTAGTGTTTCCTATATGCTTTTCCTTACATACTACAGCTTTTTCTTAAATCTTGCATGCAACAAGATGAATACATGCGCCAGCAATAAAGCTAAAGCATGTGTGTAATAGCATCAATCAGAAGCTGCAAGTCAGAGAAGACTGCAGCAAGCCAAAACCTAGACCTAAGCACTTTTAAATATTAAACATTGAAGAAAATACCAAACCTCATTAACAATTTCTTATGTATCTAAAAATTATTATATTGTAGAAGATAAAAAACCATAAAAAGCTGTAATTTACCTTGTCAAACTCACAAATAACATGCAAGTTCACCCTTTCTTCGTTCTTTCAATAAACTAATTCAAGCATGATTCAGTGCACTCACACAAAAGATACAGCCCAATGGCTCTCCATAAGGACACTGAAGAACTGTATGTTCAAGCACAATACACTGAATATTCCAGCTGCATAAAGAACAGGCTTATTTTTAGCAAGCAAGAAAAGGTATGAGCTGTAAAGTAAGATCATCCAGTAGGAACAAGAGAAGAAAAACAAGTTGCTCCCTTGCTCCTAAATTAGCCAGAGGGACTTTCATTTTCTCCGCTTTGATCTGAGGAAGACTGCAGGGAGAACGAACCTAACAACAATTGGATCTGGAGGCAGCTGCGGAGACAATAGAGAAGTGGAAAGGTTCCCTTGCCTGGGAAAAACATACGGTGTGCTCCGTGTCCAAAGGCTACACAGACAGGAAACTAAATGAACAATTCTGTGAACATGGAAAGGTGTGTCAGAGAAAGGAGGCCACAGCAGCACTGCACATGAAAAAGCACAGAGTGTGCAAAAGATGAGAGGAAACACTAACCTGCAGGTGACACAGCTACACAAAACAGAGATCTCTAAAGGTGGCCCGAAAAGGACTAGTTGGCCTTGTAAGTTCCGTAACAGTCTCCTGCTCAGAACTGAAAGCTGCTGAGATACAGAGAGACAGTCTGAACTCTTAAGCTTTCACAACTAAGCTCTTAAGAGTTCTGCACCAATACAGTGAATTTCATAACCTGTTTCCTGTAAGGAAGAATATAAGGAAAAGACAAGTCCTGTCTTCCTTACAACAACTTAATATTAGAATATTTGGCTTTACTAAAAACGATACTAATGTGAGTGCAAAAGGATACAACTGTGACAAAAAGCATTGAAGTTTACAGTGCTGGTGTAAAGACTGTGAAAACACAGCAATACTTCATAAAAAATAACAAATGAACTCTTTAAATAACGTTTATTTTATGAGGTAATGTGTATGATATTATGTGTCAGCTGAAGCACTCATTTATTCTAAACTATTCTACCTTTATATAAGGGCCAAGCAACTCAGCATCTCTATGTGCAGTGACAACTGGAGGCAATTC
>NW_010325418.1:0-2414 GCF_000700745.2 Antrostomus carolinensis | reverse complement strand
GTATTGCTCCATGTTCACAATACAAATACATGAAAATAAGTACCCTAGTTAGAGATTAAACAAACAAACGGACAGGACTTCTTAACCTTCCCCTTCCATGGACTCCTGCAACTAAGTATTGCTGTAAAACTGCAAAGCCATGCCTGAGGAAAAGCAAAGTCAGACCTGTAAAAGCAGGAACTAAACGTGTAGACTGAGTAAATGGTGCAGTTTAGGTCTTTCCTCCTCTGCAAAATGGGAAGCCACCTGTTGGCTATTATGGACTAGAAAACCACCTCTTTGCTCCCTGTAACTTGTTGAACAGAACTATCTTTGATGCCCAAAAGAGCAGCAAAACTGCATGCAAGTGAGTGTCTGTATACTACCAGTCTCTGTCCTGTGAGTATCTCTCATATCCATAGCCATCTAGATAGACACTTGGTATCTAGACTGACAGAGATTAAAAATGATGTAAATACTTGGAGAAGACATGGAGGAAAACAGTCCTTTCGTAATGTTCCAAGTGGGTTCCAAGAGCATTTCCTGTTCCAAATTAGTCAAACAATTTTTAGATGCCTCAAAACAAAGTCAGATATTAAGAGCTAATATTAGTCATAAACTAATGTTATCATAATTAAAATTATAACAGAAAAATGATCACAGAATAAGTGTGATGAAATTTACCTAATTATTCTCATAAAATGTAAGCATCTAATAGCTTTGTCTATTATGGATTGAAATATATTTGAGATTGCACAGGACATGTCAAAACACTGTTCATGAAAAGCCAAATCAAAGAATGATGAGATCCTGCCTAAAAAGTTTACAAGAGGCCAAAACCATTTGAATTCCCTACAGTTTCATAGAGGTTCTTTCTATGAGATCACATAGAGACTGTGATTATTAGTTATTAGTCTTGTAGAGATGTTACCCTTCATAACTAGCCTTTACTGGGGCGTGAAGAGACTGGGATTTCTAGTTCAGCCAAGAATTCAAAAGCTACTTGTATGCATTAAAATTAGCTTTAGACTGTAATTTCTTCTTACTTCCCAATTTAATTTTTTTTCCATTCAGTTTTCTAGTCGGGTTTTATATTTTCTGAAGAGCAAGATTCTGCCAGCTGTCTGCAAAATGTTTCAGACAGACTTAACGAAGAACCGTATCAGTCTGAGGAGAATCCAAACTCCATTAAGCTGACCCAGGGCTTGAACTAGATGTCTGATGGTGCAGAAGGCTGCTGCAGGTGCAACAAAGCTCCCCTCTCTGACAGGTAAAAATAATTTTAGGAATGTATGTCTTAGACAAGGGAACAGTGGCAGATAGAGTAATTTTTGTCTCCTTAACAAAAGCAAGAGAGAAAGCTGAAGCAGAAAATTAGGAAAACTTGGATTTGATTTAATTACCAGGTTTTTTACATGGTCAAAACATTCCAGAAAGCCTACAAGAAAGTTTCTTTACACATTTTTTTTTTCTCTGCAATCTGTTAGAATTCTGTGTGCTTAAATTTCTTTTTATCATCTTTTAATGGGATTATTTGCTTAGATTTTGCTAGGAGACCCCTGAAAGAATCCAGATTTCCAAGACTGACATAGTTATTTGTTAAATTTAAACAAATTTGATTAAAACCTGTCTTATGTGAATGGCAGCCCCTTCCAAGTACATTGTTGAATGTTACAAACAGAAACTACTTAGTAGTTACAAGCTTATATTAAATTGAATTGGCAACTCAGATTTGAAAACGAACTTGTATTCCAGACTAAGCTCTTTATCAGTCAACATTTCAAATGAGAAACATCAAGCAAGTACATATTAGGTATTCCTTGTCTCCTGTGCTTACTACTTTTGTTAAAAATTTGTTTGCCTTTTCCCTTACAATTACATTTTGTCATATCTTTGCCTGACAGGATAAGGAAACCTTTTAAGTATTTTACTTGTACAAGTATAGTTGTAAAAGCCCCTCATTCAGCCATCTTTGAAACCTCTTTATCAGATGCTTTTTAGAACATTTAAAAATTGTAATATCATAACAAATATATGACAAAATGTATATTAGATGTTTAATGGTTTTTTATCTGGTCACACTTGTATGGATCAAATGGTTAAAACTAACAACATCCAGTTCTACTCAAGGATTTTGGCACCACATGTAAATCTATCTAAACTGTAAGCCTAGAATTTGACAAGCCATACCACAGGAACTCAAAAGCAGTGTGGCTTTACTACCGTCATAATGGAATGGGACACAGAGACTGACTGCATCAGATCTACTCTCTGTCAGCAACCATATGCTCCCCTAAGTTAAATCAGTACTATTAAAACTGCTTTGCGTGTACATATGTATGTCGAGGTTTTAACCTACCTGTTAATGGAATTTCCCTGAGCAATTCTCCCAGCATGAAAGCTGGGGAAAAACAGTGGATGTTGTCTACCTTGAT
>NW_010325417.1:27829-36662 GCF_000700745.2 Antrostomus carolinensis | reverse complement strand
GAGGGAGCTGGGTCTCTTTAGTTTGGAGAAGGTAAGACTGAGGGGTGAACTCACTAATGTTTATAAATATATAAAGGATGAATGTCAGGAGGATGGAGCCAGGCTCTTCTCGGTGATGTCCAATGGTAGGACAAGGGGCAATGGGTGTAAGCTGGAACACAGAAGGTTCCGCTTAAACTTGAAAAGGAACTTCTTTACAGTGAGGGTGACAGAGCACTGGAACAGGAGGTTGTGGAGTCTCCTTCTGTGGAGACATTCAAGACCCGCCTGGACGTGTTCCTGTGTGATCTATTGTAGGTGATCCTGCTCCGGCAGGGGGATTGGACTAGATGATCTTTCGAGGTCCCTTCCAATCCCCAACATTCTGTGATTCTGTGATTCTGTACTAGTTACACCTAAGAAGGTAACAAAACAAGAGAACTAAGTTAAGGGCTAGTGCCTATGTCCACCTCTCTCCTGTAGTGTGCTTAGTAATTGCACACATCCTTTCATCACCATCGTTCATGGTACACAAGAGCAAAAGCAGGAAGTGTTCTTCTGGCAATGATACTATGAAGAAACCAGACCAAGTATCAGGGAAATAGTCCAGTTTCAACACCACAGCTGTGCAGGTCAGCCAATGCACCTACCTGTCTAGCTACCAAAAGGAACAATGAAAATGGCAGAAACTCAGAGGAAAGGTGATAGAGCCAGTGACATTTCATATGGCAAATATTACTACATGCATGTTTTTAGTTGGCTGTGGTCATTACCCTTAGAGGCATTAATAGGTGATTTAGACTAGCTTATATGTTGTCCTTTTGTCAATGGGAGACTGAAATTCAGCACTGTAGCCTTTGCAGCAGACTGCAGAGTGAAAGAAAAAGTGTAACAAACCTTGAGGAGGAGAGAATGAAACACTTTAACAGATAGTGAAGTGTTGTTCACTATTATCTGTCTCTACTGAACAGGACAAAAATGTGTACTCAGAGACCGGGACTTACCTGATTTTCCGCACAACGATACTTACTACTTCTTGTCCTATCCTCTCCCTCATCTGTTGGCCTCTTAGCTATCAGGACATACAAAGTGACACAATGTCATCTATTAACAAAGTGATTAAGTGCTGGCCTGGTATTATCACCATTTACCAAAATTACCAGACATTATAAGAGCGTTGGTTGGTTGGGGTTGTTTGCTGCACAGTTATGTTATCAGGAAAAAAGCACTGATTACTCCATAAAATACCATGTCAACCTGCAAGGTACACACTTAAAAACTTTGAGACCCAATTCTGCTTTAACACACACTAACAAAATTACACCACACATTCATGTTAACTTTGCATCAACCATTGGAGCGTTCTGGCTGTTGTGGACCTAGCATGGTTTTGTTTCCCTGTAGGGTTTATTGGCCTCTCAGGTATATGTAGAAGTGTACACGTAGGAATTTGTTGATATGGAGCATGATTGTAGGAGGGGTGATTTATTTTGTGATGGCTTATCTTTGAGGTCCAGTATGGCAGGAAAGACGGACACAAGTTTAGTGACAAGTGGATATATTTTGTAAGTGATAGTTCGGCACCACATAGAGGGAAAAGTTGAGGATGCCTGAGCAGTGCAATGGGATTGTTGTGGAAAGCTAATGAAGGGGTGAGCTTCAGAAAGCAGGGAGCTTCCAGACCTTCCTGCCTACCTCTACCTATTCTGCAAAATCAGCCTGAGGAGATCAGTGCTGGAGAGTTCCCCAGCACAACAAACAAGAAGAGATTTAATAAAGGGATGTGGAGGGTTGTAAAGGAGTAGTAAACCGAAATTATGTTCATCTGGGATAAGGGTAACATCTCAACATTAGGAGCAGTCACACCACAGCTGGATACCTGGGAAGAGAGGACTAGGTGAAGCATTGCTACTAGTATGGTTGGGCCCTGTTTGGGCAAGGTGAGCTGTGAATTAGAATAAAGATGGGAAGAGTGTAAATTTGATATTACTATAAATTAGAGCTGCATTTTCAAGTTCAGAGTTAGCCTGGCTTCATTGTTCAGGCTCCCTCTATGCAGTGTCATGATCTGGGGCCACTGTTAGTGTAATAGCTAAACTGGAATCTTTGCTTCAAGGTGGAAAATGTGTCCATGCACCAATTTAAGAAAACAAATCACACTGATGCATTGCTGAACTTGGTGGGTTTTTAAAGTGGGAGAGGTCTTCTGTGCTACTGACTAATAGATCCACAAACCTATTATCATAAAAGGTAAAATAAAAGGAGAGAGAAATAAGAGAGAAAACAAAAGCAGATAAGTCAATAGTAAAATTATATGCTATTTCTAGATTTTTGAAGCTGAGTGGTATTCCAGGTTTATCTGGAGTTGGAATGCCAACTTGGAAGTAGCATGGTAGTATAAATGCTAAAAGAGATACAAGGTATTCAGGGCATAAGAAAGACAATACCACAGTCTGTTGCAAGGAATTGGTGGTTTGCTTAAGGAAGAAAATAACACTGTGCCTAGAACATGCCAGATATTGCTATGGTGTTGAAGGTGATGCACAGACAACATAAGCAATTTGCCATCAGTTTAAAAGAACAAATACTTTGGTGCCCAAAGTATGAAATATCAAACCAGGTCTGGGTGTCGACACAGACCTACTAACATTGGTTTGCTTCTCTCCCTGCTTGGGGAAGGCATCTCTGGTACCCCTGATTTACTTCTCTGCACCTTTTTAGTTTAGGATCTCCCCACTTTGTTCAACACATGATTGTGAGTACTGTCAAAAGTTATCTTGGAAGGAAATAATTTGTCTTGGAGCTATAGAAAATTTCTCTGGGAAGGGAAATTACTGCAGCTGTACAGTCACAATACAGCTGTCTTGAATTACACAATTCTACCAGCAAAGGTAAAAGCATAACCTGTCTAATGATCCATAAAAACCACTAATATTTCCCTTGATTTCTGTGGAATTAGAGGACAATTCTTGGCAGATTCAGCAGTATCATGAATAGGCAGATTGTTCAATGAGTAGCAGAGAGGGAGTATTGCTGGCCATGCTCCTTTCCTAATTTTGTATGAAAAGGAGGGGTTTTTTTGGTCTTTGCTTGTGCATAGATCAGCCTAGGTTCCCTGAGTCAAAGAAAATCTGCTCAACCTCTTGCTTTATGTTTCTACTATGTAGAATTATTTTGTGCTGTTGATCTGTAAAGCTCAGCATCCCTCCTTTTAAACTGAGCTAAGAATGATGTTAATGATGAGCTAATGATGATGTTAATATGAGATTACTCCTGCCTACAAAAAGGAAGCCACAGAGCACATCTTCACTAGCATTGGCTCTGACAAAGTACAAACAAATCCAAGGGGTTCAAAAATCATTCAGCTAACACAGAACAGTTAGAAAATGAAACAGTTAATGAAGTTTTAAAGGTTTCATATGCCTAATTATTTGAAACTGTATCCTGCTCATAGACTGATACTGGAGGAAGTTAAACAAAGTTAATTAACAGGTGTTTTGGCAGTCTGCTCAGTTTAATTCTCTTGCTACATCCTGCTAGGTCAGGGTATCCAGAGGGTAATAATAAAAAAAGCTTTGGAAAAGTCTGTCTTGACCAAGTGGCTGTACATCATGAGCAACTGCTCTTAAACCCTTGACCAGATTTTGTGTTAGAGATGCAAGCGGACACTTACTCACGTTGGTAAGGTTGGGAAATAAAAGGAACATTTTTTATTGATTCAATTAGTTAGAGAAAACCACAATAAAGCCACAGCCCTCAGGTGGTATTCTGATTCACCTCAGCCTCTTAAACTGTGGAGAAAGAGGTGCTTGCAATGACAGAATACCCACCAGGAGATGGCCCAGATCCTTGGGCCAAGATCTGTGGTCCCAGGTAGAATAATGATGCAGAAATACTGGCTTAACAAGTCAGGGGGTGATTTATCAGGGAAAATTGAGAGAATGAAGTTTGTACACTGTACATATACAGTCGTTGGTGAAGATAACATGTTTGGTAAAAAGAGGTATGACTACTGTTAATCCAAAGTATAATCTTTTTAGAATCTGAAATCCATCTTTTGGGTACCCCTGGAAGCCTGGTGCTAGACTCTTGAATCAGAGGTTGACAGTAGCCTAAGCAAGCAGGCTCACATGGTAAATATTGAAGCACCAGGTATGTTTGGTGCACATGATTTATTCACATTTTGGTTTTGCAGGAACACCAGAAGTTAATGATGTAAAGCTGTGCCTTTTCCAAGCATCTACATCCGTGCAGTGAGAGAGCTCCCCCAGAGACCAGGTACTCATGGCAACAGATCTCAGCAGGTCCCGCTGCAGCAGTCTAGGGAGCAGGAATCAGCTATTCTGTGCCAGCTGCATGCAGCAGTTTCTGGACAAGTCCTTCACTCACATGTTCTGCGTAAAGTTACGTTGTGCTTGCTTAAGCTCCTTATTTAACCAAGCTAGATAAAGAACTGAGATCTTTACTGGGGATAGGTGAGTATGGCCATGCTTCTATACCTCATCCAAAAGCCAAATGCAATTTACTGTGGCTGGTAGGACAATGTTTCCCACAGGATAAACTGTTCAGAGGACAGAAACCTTCCACTCACACAATGTTGTTCCTTCTCCTAATCTAGCTTGCTTCTGACTATCACTTGCCCCAGCACAGGATGGATATTCCAGATGCACAATGAAAACCAAAACGTCCTGCAGAAAGCCAAATTAATGGAAAAACCCCTGACTCACAATGCAATTTCATTCCCTGGCAATAGTGCACCAAGTTCCAATGGAGTCCAATGGAGCAACTGCTTTTTGCAGGATGAAACACCCAGCACAGGGAACAGCACTCCAACTCCAGCCTCTGAACTCCTTCAGACTAATTTTTTCATTAATACCAACATTCTAGTTTTAATGAATAGCAAGTTTGCAGACGGCAGGCATGTGGCAACTAGGGCTGATGAGGAAAAGGGACATGTGGGAGAAATTCACAAGGTGGCCTTTTACAAAGAAAAGGCATTTTTTTTTTCTGTTTTCCAAAGCATAACAACTAAATATTTTCATCTTGTTTGTATTATTTTGATAATGAGTAATACTTGGTAATACTGCTCTTATTTTCTATAAATGTTGTTCTCTTAAACCTCCATTACTTGTACATATATGTGTGAGTTGACTGCAAAATATAAGAAGATCAGGTAAAGAGCACTGGGATCACTACCAGAGAAGATGAAACCTAGATTGACAAGAAGTTCAGATTTAAACTTTTATTTAGTAAGCAGGGGTAATGATTAGTCTCATATTTGTTTCTAGAACTTGATTATTGTACCAAATGTCTTCTGAGTGATGTACTGTATACAGAGGATAAGCATATCTTGGGACCTGTGCTATGTTTTTTTAAAAAGTAAATATTGCACAGTACAGCCTTTGGATCTGTGTAATGTCACCAGAAACATCTGCAGATCTTCAGTTCCTTCTAATCTTATCTCTTTCCTGACAGCTATAAACTTATGCCCCAAAATACAATATTTACTATGGGCAAAAAGTTTTCTTCTCACCAAACAGAATTCCTCTGCTGGAGAAATAGTCCAGTGACAACAGAAGCAGTAAGCTAGAGTTTGTGGCAGTGTTGTGCTAAAGAGTGAATAGAAGTCATTCACAATTCTTGCTCAAGTTTCAAAGCCTCAATCCTCTACTGTGATCCTTCAGGTAGTAGTGGGTTTTTTCTTTAAATCATCAACTGTTCATGTTTCTTGACTGCAGCCTGTACAGTTACTGTTCCCTCTGCAGCTGACTAAAAAGCCAGAATGCAGTGAAAGGGTATCCACACTTCCACTGTTTTAACAATTTTTAAATCCATTTCATGGTTTTAGGAGCAGGACCGTCAAGATTTTGAAGTTTTTAGAGTATTTGGGCTTGCAATATTTTAATAATTAGAAAGCAGCTGCAGTTGCATTGGGCTAGCTTGCTAGCCTTTTATCAGTAAAGGCTTGTATTTTCACACATGGTTTGGAATGACCACCAGTGACTTCAGCCAGCTGGAAGAACAGTTAATTCTACAATGAGGAAGAAAAACTTGGGTGAGTACTACCCACTGTAAGATAAAGTTTGCATAGATAGCCACAATAGATAATTTAAAGTTCTCATCCTTTCTAGTATCTAGTGTAATCTAACATGACTTGTGTTATATTTGTGTTTTCTGACAGTCTCCCTTTCTTGCCTGCTTTAATCAGAAGTGAGATGTAATTTCAGGCATGATGCAGTGAGATGAACAGTTCCTGCCTCATAAAGCTGTTGTGTCAGTTGGCAAACAGGAAAATTGAAGGAGATTGCACTGCTTCACAGTTAGTCCAGACTTTGAGAGATTCCTATTTAGTCCCAGAACAAGAAGCTTTAAAGGACTGCATGCCATGCTCAAGACTGCTGAATCACCGGGCTGTTTCAGTCTGGTGAAACTGCACATTAGGTTTGTGATACCACATTAGGTAGGTGAAAGAATGAACAGAAGTTTGTACATGGGTCTGTTACTTTCCAGAATATGTTGTTTCAACAGTTTTAAACAAAAAGTGTTACATGTAGAAAACCAAGTCTTTCTCTTTTGCCAACATCTCCAGTTACTATTTCAGTCTTACAGTGCTAGTTCAGAGTCCCATCTCTCAGTACACAAGCATCATCTTCTGAGTGCAGCAGAAGCATATGTAACCCTATCAGTCACAGTTTTAACTTTGTCCTGGGAACTTTCACACAGCTGGAGCTCAGTGCCATAAAGTCAGCTGGGTTTTGCCTTTGTCCTTACCTTCCCCTTTTCTCTCACCCATGCACTTAAAGCTCTTTTCCAACCTAAATGATTCTATAAGGTAAAATAGTACTATTGACTTTTCTTTGATGTACCATAAGTGACAGCTATTTTGGAAGCATAAAAGATTGTGGATTTGTTGTCACAGGTTTATTTCTGATACTGTTGTGGGTTGGGAAACAGCCATTAGCACTATCAAAATGATTATTTGACAAAGCCATAAAAAATATTGTGTGGCTACCAGCCAATGAAAGTACCAGGAAAACCTCTACAAAACAAAAATCTCTGCAATGCAAACTGAGCAGATCTAGTGCTCCAAAACACACCTTGACTACCCAGTCTGAAGTTGTCCAAAGACTCAAAAACAGTGAAGAAAAATATGAAAGCTTAAGACTGTTCCATGCAATAATGGCTGTTAAGTGTGACTTTTTGTAACTTACATTACCTTCAGAAATTTAAATTAGATTTTATTTTTAGCCTGATTAATTCAGTTGGGTTAACCATTATAATATTTGTTAATTAAAGGTTGATTTAATTGAAACTAAGAAGAAATGTCATTATATTAAACCTTTATCCATTGACATCAAGCTTCTAGAAACATGTATAGAAGGGTTATAACTGGTGTAAGTGGTGGAACTAATGCTATGGGCTGAATCTTATGAAGGAGGTAAAACCAGATTATTATCATAGTCCTTTTCAGTCTTAGTCTGGAAAATTAGTCTTTAAGTCGATGTCATAGTGAGACAGGTGTACAGTTATATGTGAAACTCTGGAAAGGTAAGAAATTAATTGTACTGGAATTTGAAAATTATTCAACAAAACCTTAAAAATAAGACAAGCTGAACACATTCAGCAAATCAAAGGAAAACTGAAGTAGGATAAAACTGCTGAGTAAAGGTGCATACTAAAAGCCAGTTTCACAGTAAGTAGTTCAAGTTCTCTGTAAGCAGTTCAAATACTCTCAAGTTTGGTAACACAACTGCAACCATCCTCTGTAGTATAAACAATTATAGAATCATAGAATGTATTGGGTTCAAAGGGACCTTCAAAGGTCATCTAGTCCAACCCCCCTGCAGCAAGCAGGGACATCTTTACTAGAGCAGGTTGCTCAGGGCCCCATCAAGCCTGACCTTGAATATCTCCAGGGATGGGGCCTCCACTACCTCTCTGGGCAACCTGTTCCAATGATCCACCACTCTCATATTGAAAAGCCTTTTCCTAATATCCAACCTAAATCTACCCTTTTCTAGTTTAAAACCATTACCCTTCATCCTACTGCTACCTGCCCTTGTGAACAGTTCTTCCCCAGCTTTCTTACAGGCACATTTCAGGTACTGGAAGGTTGCTGTAAGGTCACCCTGGAGTCTTCTCTTCTCCAGGCTTAACAATCCCACCTCGATCAGCCTGTCCTCATGGGAGAGGTGCTCCAGTCCTCTGATCATTTTTGTAGCCCTCCTCTGGACACGCTCCAACAGGTACACTTCCGTCTTTTGTTGAGGACTCCTAAACTGGACACAGTATTCCAGGTGAGGTCTCACCAGAGCAGAGTAGAGGGGCAGAATCACCTCTCTCGATCTGCTGGCCCCACTTCTCTTGATGCAGCCCAGGATGCAGTTGGCCTTTTGGGCTGCAGATGTACATTGGTGGCTCATGTCCAGCTTTTCATCCACTGATACCCCCAAGTCCTTTTCCTCAGGGCTGCTTTCCAGCACATCGTCTCCTAGCCTGTATCAATAACGAGGATTGTCCTGTCCCAGGTGCAGGACCTTGCACTTGGCCTTGTTGAACCTCATGAGGTTTACCTGGGCCCACTTCTCTAGCCTGTCCAGGTCCATCTGGATGGCTTCCTGTCCCTCTGGCACATTGACTGCACCACCCAGCTTGGTATTGTTAGTGAACTTGCTGAGGGTGCCCTCAATCCCACTGTCAATATCATTAACTAACATATTAAACAGCACTGGTCCCAGTACACACCCTTGAGGGACACTGATGGTCACTGTCTTCCATCTGGACATTGAGCCATTGACCACTACCCTCTGGATGCAACCATCCAGCCAATTTCTTATCCACTGAACAGTCCACC
>NW_010325417.1:0-27444 GCF_000700745.2 Antrostomus carolinensis | reverse complement strand
TGCCAACTACATCAGCCAGTTCCCTCAGGACTCTGGGATGTATCTCATCAGGTCCCACGGACTTGCGTATGTTCAGGTTCCTCAGATGGTCATGAACACTTACAGTCACTTCACTTAGTCTCCCTGGTCCCTGTCTTGTGGGCCACCAACTTGAGAGCTGTGAGAAGACAGGTTGCCAGTGAAGACTGAGGCAAAAAAGTTGTTGAGAACCTCAGCCTTCTCCTCGTCTGTTGTTACTAGATCACCATTGTTGTTCATCGGGGGGGATATGCTTTCTTTCACCTTCCTTTTCCGGTTTACATACCTGCAGAAGCCTTTCTTGTTTTTAGTGGCGTCCCTTGCCAAATTGAGCTCCAGCTGTGCCTTGGCCTTCCTGACCTCGGCCCTACACAACTGGGCAACGTCCCTGTTCTCTTTCCAGGATATTTGTCCCTGCTTCTACTGCCTGTGTAGTTCCATCTTGCCTTTTAGTTTGACCAGTAGATCTCAACTTGGCCATGCCGGTCTCTTGCCTTCCTTGCCCAATTTCTTAGACCTGGGGATTGAGAGCTCTTGAAAGAAATGCACATTCTGATACTTTCAGTCTCCCTAAAAGGGATATAATGAAATTCTCTAAACGTTCCTTTATGAGCAAAATGGATGCAGAGCAGGCTACTGATTTGCAAAGTTCTAGGGAAAGGAGCAGTTTCCTCAGCTAAAAGCAAAGAGAATTTCAGAAACCTGAAGTGTGTATCTTACATTTTAGAAGTGAAAGAGCTCTCTCTACACTCAGTGGGAAAATTAGTAACAAATATGGGAAGCCAAACTATTTGCTTCCTTTCTTGAATAGCTTTTTTAACCTATTTATCAGTGAGGATATGCTTTTCTAATCAGATATAACTGTTAGAACTTGAAAACATAAGCAGCAGGTACAACACAACAGTGAAGAAGTCATCTAAACATGCTTCAGTTCTGTCGATTTAAATGAAATTTATTTTCTATGCTAGTAGCATAAAAAGATTGGTGGAAGAAAATGTTGGTTTATTTGAGATGCAATTATATACCAGGCCTGGATGTTTGATTAGATTCCATCTACAAATCCTGTTCTGTATATTCACTCTCACAATTCAAGTGTAGACAGGTATTTCTTGTAAATTCAAAAGCTGCAAAGTACAGATGATAACCATGAAATAGTACAGTACTTGTTACAAAATGTGAATGTGCTACTCTGAGGTAACATCATTTGACTTGTATGTGTTAGATAGTTGTTCTCTGATTTTTGACAGAAGTAAAAATTCATGCTGTGAACAAAAAGGCCTCTACTGCTTCATTTTTCTGATCAAGTGAATTATATTTATCTGGTTTTGTACTGTATTATATTTAAGGTCCCAAAAATGCTGTGAATTGTGTGCCATAGGCCAATTGCATCATTATTATAGTTCAGACTATAACTGTCATAAAGCGAATTTGTAGCCACTATCCCTGATATGCATGACTGCAGCTACAGTAATCTAGTTTCCTAATTCAGCAGTATAATGAGTCTTGTGGAATAAGGAGAGTTTTTTCTTTTGTAACCAAACATTAAGACAAACTGCATTTCAGATTTAGAAAATCTGAGAGCCTATCAACATACAGGCTATGTACTTACAGTTTTGTTCTGCACCAAGGAGAAAGGTTTTAACCTAAATTTAACACAGGTTACAGGGTAAGAAATAGCCCTGGCCCAGCCTGTGGGACTGCACAGCAATGGCCGCACCACGCATACTAACAGCTAACCTAAATTTTTGCATCTTCACTATCAAAACCCCTGGGTGGGTGACATTCATGCAGCTAATGCAGGAATCTCTCTGGTTACCTTACTCCTTATCTTGTTGACAGTTTCTTCTGACACAATCTCAGATCTATGCAAATGCCAAATCCCAATAATACATTTCTACAAGGACAGAAAAAAAACTTTCAAGGGACTATCTTGCAGAAGAACTGATTGCTTAAGAGTAAATGCTGTACAACAGAGCTGCTTAAATTTTAATGCAGTAAAACCAAGTATGGAAACAAATCATATGTTTGTATCTCCAAACTTAGAAAGTCTCCATTAAAGGAATGAAAAGAACAATTCTAAATCCACCTTCTTTTTCCACTGTGGTGGCACACATGCAAAGTAATGAAATCACTGCAATACTAAAAAGCAAATGGAAAAGGCCTACAACTTGTCCTTTTTGATCTGTCTATAAGTTTTCACAGAATCACAGAATCACAGAATGGTTGAGGCTGACATCTGAAGGTCATCTGGTCCAACCCCCATGCTCAAGCAGAGACTCCTAGAGCACATGAACCAGGATTTTGTCCAGATGGTTTTTGAGTATCTCCAGGGAGGGAGATTCCACAACTTCTCTGGGCAACCTGTTCCAGTGCTCAGTCACCCTCACAGTAAAGAAGTTCTTCCTTATGTTCAGGTGGAACTTCCTATGCTGCAGTTTATGCCCATTGCTTCTTGTCCTATCGTTGGGTGTCAACCAGAAGAGTCTGGCCATGTCCTCTAGACACTCTCCCTTTAGGTATTTATAAACATTAACCAGATCCCCTCTGAGTTGTCTTTTCTCCAGGCTGAACAGGCCCAGCTCCCTCAGCCTTTCCTCACATGAAAGATGCTCAGTCTTAGTCTGATCTTAGTCTCCCTTCGCTGGACACACTCCAGGAGTTCCATGTTCTTCCTGTACTGAGGAGCCCAGAACTGGACACAATACTCCAGGCGGGGCCTCACCAGGGCTGAGTAAAGGGGGAGGAAAACCTCTCTCAACCTGCTGGCAACACCGTTCCTAATACAACCCAGGGTACCGTTGGCCTTCCTGGCCACAAGAGCACACTGCTGGCTCATATTTAACTTGTTGTCCACCAGGACTCCCAGGTCCTTCTCCGCAGGGCTGCTTTCCAGGAGGTCAGCCCCCAACCTGTACTGGTGCCTGGGATTATTCTTTCCCATATGCAGGACCCTGCACTTTCCCTTGTTTAACCTCAATGAGGTTCCTCTCTGCCCGTCTCCCCAGCCTGTTGAGGTCCCTCTGAATGGCAGCACAGCCGTCTGGTGTATCTGACACTCCTCCCAGTTTAGTATCATCAGCAAATTTGCTGAGGGGGCACTCTGTTCCTTCATCTAAGTCACTGATGAATAGGCTGAACAACACTGGACCCAGTTTTGTTGTAGTTCCTCATCACTTTAAGAAATGCAAGACATTCAGGCTATAACTTTCCATTCCTTGTTTTTGTGACAGGTTTTACTTTCATCAGAGCTAGACCAATTGTGCTGTCTGAGACTGAAATAAGGAAAACATGGAACTTTCTTACTAATATTAACAAATAAAGCCGGGAAAAACTCCATTATGGTAATCTCCAATCATATGTGCCCTGAAGTATAACACATTGCAGGCAGAATCATACTTTCGTGTGGGGCGACAGAGGAAGTAGTAGCAACCTCAGAGTTTTTGCAGGAAACTGGTACCTGTGTCCATGAGAGGCTCTTGTAGTTGTCACTGTCATTCTTGCCATTTTGGCAGAAGATTGTACCAATCTTGACTGCTTTTCTTGTGGGCATACAGTGTGCTAGTTACGTAGTATGATAGTTTATATAATCACATTATATTTGTTCATTGAAGCATAGTTTCACTAAGTGAGACCATTAAATGCCAGGGGCTAAACTGGATTCTCTTATGCCTCTGCTCTACAAGCACAAGCTAAGCCAAGGAGACTTGTACTTTCTACATTTAAAAATGTTATACTCTAGTATTTATTAGATACTTTGAAACC
This sequence comes from Antrostomus carolinensis, assembly GCF_000700745.2. Taxonomy (NCBI): domain Eukaryota; kingdom Metazoa; phylum Chordata; class Aves; order Caprimulgiformes; family Caprimulgidae; genus Antrostomus; species Antrostomus carolinensis. The sequence continues at coordinate 23,664 of NW_010325417.1, read as the reverse complement.
CAGTTGTAGACATCTTAGAGTGGCTACATAAATAAATGGAAATTTCTGTATTTAATTTTTGGCTGTATGCTTCTCTTCATCAAAGGGAAAGAATACTATATCTTTATATCATCTGTAAGTTGTGAAACACCCTAGTGCTACCATTAAAAGCAACATAAAAATTCATGAGAATATGCTGGGTGCAAGCTGGAACACAGGAGGTTCCACTTAAACTTGAGAAGAAACTTCTTTACAGTGAGGGTGACAGAGCACTGGGACAGGCTGCCCAGGGGGGTTGTGGAGTCTCCTTCTCTGGAGACATTCAAAACCCACCTGGACGCCTTTCTATGTGATCTCATTTAGGTTCCTGCTCCGGCAGGGGAATTGCACTAGACGATCTTTTGAGGTCCCTTCCAATCCCTAACATTCTGTGATTCTGTGATAAACAATTCTGCTTTCAGAACAGCATTTCTGCTGTATAGGCTAAATATGACAAATAAGACATGAAAAGGCATTACCTGCACATTGCTCAGGAGTGGGGAAAAATAGACAAAATACTGAATAGCTGTCTGCCTAGAGAACGCTGCCCAGCTGTGCGCTGAATGAGGCGGACGTCTGCTGAAGAGTGTCATTCAGTTATGCAGTTAGACAGTGCATTTATTTGCATTTCTTAGCTTTAGAAACCTTGACTTAATAACCTTCCTGTCTTTGGTTAGTTGGTTTTGTAAGTATTGTGTATTCAAGGAATACTGAAGTTTCTTGTAATGTGGTTTGCAACAGTAAAGATAGAGCTCACATTTCCGTACTCATCAGTCATAAAATAATGGCTTCTTGTATGTCATCTAATAATGCTTCTAAAGGAAGGGATAAAAGGTAGAGGAAAGTTCATAAATGTTACTGAAAAGTTTAATAACTTTGCACTGTTACATAATTTTCCCACTTTTTTTTTTTTTCTCTCTTCCTTCTTTCTGCTAACATTTCTTCAGCCTGGAAGAAATGCCTTCAGCCTTCTTCAGCTGAAGCCTTCTTCAGCCTTCTGCATCCTGTACTGTCACCTACATTTCAGCACAGTTACTGCTGAAAATATTTGCAAATCCCTTTTATATTTAGATAGTGTAATAAAAGCATAATGAACCTGCAGTGAGTGATTTTCAACATCAGAACTCTGGTTTTTACTATATAAAATGTACTCCAAAGTGTCAAAACTTCATAAATAAGATAAAAAAGAAAAATAACAAAAAAACTTGTCAGAAAAATTTATACCCTACTTACATTTAAAGGGATTCTGTCATTCTTAAATTGCTAATATTTTTTGTCGAATTCTGCACTAAAACATTGCATTAATTCCTGGCCAGTTAACTGCACATCTGCAATAAAATGGAAGAAACTGTAAATCAAATGCAGTATGAATTGCTAAGATAAAGTCAGCAACAGACATGCGAAAATGTATATCAAATAAAATGCTATCTGTAATAACTAGAGCCTGATTTTTTTCTGTTCAAATTCAGAAACAATTGGAAATATTGTTCTCAGGATTGAATTGTTAGCTGAATTCTGAAACAAATTTATGTAAAACAATTTTTGTAAAGCTGCCCAGATCCTAAAAATTCAGTCATGTCTCCTTTGTTCATTCTTGTTAAGTTTTCAAGCTCTTTCCTGTTGTTAATTTGAATACTATACCATTAAAATGTGACAGCAATAACTGTTCACATAGATCAAAACTAAAAAGCTTGTGATAAGACAACCTGATAACATCATAAAGGTTTGTTGTCAGCTTGTAGGAAAAGTTCCTCTTATTTTTATATTGTCATAGTTGTTATAAATGAAGCAGACTCATTCAATGCAAATACAAAGGAAAAAAGGTGTAGAGTTGCATAAATATTCAATTACTTGAAATTGTTTAAAGTTAATAAATAATTACCTAGCTTTGGACAAATATATGTCATATCTGCTAAAGATCATCATCTAACACGTAATTAAACTATCCTGTATGTCTAGTGTATTAGAAATGCACAGTAGGTTTCCACGTTTTACACAGTTTATATTTGAATATATGCCATTTGCATCACACTGACAAGTTGCCACAGAGATGCCAGTTTTCCCTAACCCTGCAATGGCATGTCAAAGATAGTGCATGAGCACCAGTGCAAGACTGGAAAAGACTGTATAGGCTACTAATTTTCCTTCTTTTACTCAGGAAGGACAATACCATCAATCAGCATTAAGTTCAGGTGCACCTTTCAGGACAGGAATTGTGTTACAGCATTTTAATGTTTTACAAAATTGATGTTTCATTTGTCATCATATATGCCACCAATATAAATACCATAAAACTGTTTAAGCACTTGGAGAAAGGGTTCAGTGGGTGTTGGATGGAAGACTAGGTCCAGGAAAGGTATGCTGGCACTGAGATGGTTATTTAGGGCAGTGCAGAGAGTTTTGGAAGACCTCAGAGGTCTGGTAGGACAGCAGTGCTTAATAGCATTGCAAACTAATCCTTCTTATGTCATCTGGCATTGCAGACATTTAAAATTGCAGTACTGATGTAGGAGAAGAATATTGCCCATCGATTTTAATCTTCAAACAGAAGATTCATTAAACAAATTTACTGCCTTGAGAGACCACAGCAACTTCTGAGGTTTCATGTTGTTTCCCTTCCTTTCTGCTCAAACTGGGTTTTCTCAACCTTTCACAGGAATTACCCAAACCCTTTAGAGGTACATCTGCCAATGGAAGATAGATGCCTATGAGAAAACCTACAGTCTGCGTAAGGTGTAACTCTAGCACAAAACTATTGCTAAAGATTATTGTAGCAAAATAGTATTGTCTTAGTAATTCATGCCTAAAACAGCTGTTGGGGAAAAGACTGATATGTCTCCAGGCTCTTCTGTCCGGAGGATCATCCTTTTTCTTGGCTCTCTTAGTTTCCTGCTCTGGGGAAGCGACTGGAATTAAGGATAGTGAATGTACTGACTCACACTTCTGTTAGCGATTAAGTCTTATTAAAGATTCTCCCTGTGTGTGGGTGGAGGAAGCTGGGCTTCATTAGGGTTTCAGAAGGAAAGATCAATGTGTTAATTAATATACTGGAAAATGACAGCCAGGATCTCTGGATCTGATTTCAGACTGTGTTCTAACTGTAATACCCCATATGACAGTTCTTCTAGATTTAGTCAGAATTTGTTCCCTTAGAAGACTGTTCATACTGACAAATTTTAATAGGATTTTCCATTGTTGAGTATCAATATTCATAGCTTATATTCCTCCTAAGAAAAATAACTTGTATCTGTTCACCACTGTGTATCATCAGCATGGCTCTAGTTACCTCGCTACAAAATTGAAGGTGAAACCCAGCAGGAATTACTCCCCATATTCTTGTAGTAGTGTAGCCAAAAAACTAAAAAAAATTGAAGTATTCAATTTATAGTGATTGTCTTTGTTCAGGAAAGGCTCATTGTCATCTTTTGTGGCTCTCTAAATCTTGATAAGTAAATAGGATAGGAAATTTTATAACTCTTGCCTCTGTAGCTAGACAAAAGCTGCTTTGTGAAAAAAAGTATTAATTTTTAAACCCTCAAAATCTTATATACATGAAGATGCTATTTTTTGAACTGTGAAACTTCCTCACAGATTTTAAATATTGTGTGTATTGCAGGTTCAGTTTGTATTTTGGATTCAAAAAAGGATTGTTTATCGGGGCAGAAAGGACACAAAAATAGTTATATGACTGTTAAAAACCCCTGTATTTAGAGCCTAGTGCACCTAAACTACTGTGGCAGGTAATTATCAACAAGATGGGCTATCCCACCTATTTGTAAATTTTACACTACTATTTGCATTATATTGTAAAAATGTTTGCATCTTCTACTGAAATATTTGGAGGTGGGTAACAGAAAATAGAGTAAAATAGCTGCAATAGTACCTGATCCAGCATATTCCTAAGTGGTAAGAGTGATCAGAGTCCACAGAATATGGTAAATACAGTTGCCCTTCACTTGCTTTTGTTTGCTTGCTTCTTTCATTCATTTCTTGCCTTTGTATTATCTATTTATTTTGATCATTAGCTCTTTCAGACAAAGGCATTATATTTTTCCACACATTCGCTTGGTTCATTTTCTCTAGGTTTACTTTAAATGTATTTTGATTTGTAATCCAAAGACAAGAATTTTTATCAGTTTCACCTGGAGTTTTTACTTGTTTGTAAAATACTTTTTAAACATTTTTAAGACTTTTTCCCCTTATATTTTTTCTTCACCTTAGACAGTAACTGCTCAAACTGCTGCTTAGATTTTGAAACCACTGACAGCCTGTTATGCTTCTTCAGATGTTGCTAAAATTCAATCTCAGATTCTCATTAGAAAATAAATAATTTCTTAGATCCATTAATTTGAATGTACTTTGGCAAGACCTGCTAAAGGCATGGTTATTAACATTCTGTTCTCATATTGCTCACCTCTGAGTGACTGCAAATGCCAGCAAGTATTTTGGAATGCATGTAATTAATTAGACCAGAGGTACACTTGGTTAACAAAAAAAACATTAGAGTAAGAATTACTCTGCTGAGTAATACTCTTTTATCCAAGGAAAGGACAGCTGATGGGGCTGGGTGTTGTTCATCTTAGCATCATTTAATTCCTCGCATTTGGAAGGGATTTTGCTTTTCTTGTTTGAGGCAGGAGGAGCAGAACATTTTGTGCTGTGATGTATCACTCAGGGTCCTTTCTTTACCTGCTGTCCATTACAGTTATTTCTTTCTCTCCATTCTTCCCCTTCAACATTTCAGAGTATCACAAGCAAGCAAGGTCCTTGGTGTAGTAAATGGACAGGAATAAACTAGAAGTCTAAATTGCTGTGGATACATTTCAGATGGGAAGAACTGAGTTTCATACTGACCCATTTTTTGTGTCTAAATTGGACCAAGAGCCTCAGAAAATACATACCCATCCCTCTATTCAGCAAGAGCAGCTCGAGATCTCATGCTGTTTTTCCAGGGCCTGGCAGGGACGGCCAGGCTGGTGGTGCTTCATGACACTGGGCCATGACATTGCTGTTAAAAACAAATGTATTGTTTCAGCTTCTTCCCCACCAAGAAGTAAACACTATGGGTGTGAACAAGACCAAGAAATTATTTGCGTCGCTGGTAATGTTCACCTACAGATAACCCTGGTGAAGAGATGTCCGCGCACACTGCCAAGCAACAGTTGCAGAGCATTGACAGAAAGGTGGGACATGTGGCATGTGGTGGAATGATATTATCTTTTTTAATGTTGCAGAAGAATCTATGGGGTGGAAGGGGTATATTAAATCATGAGTGAGTTTCCAGAGGAAGAAGAGGTTTGGCCAGTACATGACATTTCTGTTGGCATTTGTAGTCTTCTTTAAGGTTGTTTGCTTGCTTGTGTACCAGTCACACTATGTTACAGGCAACAGCACAGAAGTGTTGACAATTGAGACAGGGTGAGCATTCCTGAACTCTGCCTCTTCCATGCTCCTTTATATGCATATGTTATATTGATTTTATTTTGATTAATGAGGTGTCAGAGTGCCGATGTGTTCCCAAATCTTGTCCAGAAGGTTTGGCTAGAGCTCTGATGGCCTGCCACAGCTGGATGCCACCAGATGCAATAATAGTAGTATGTTGACTGTAGAAAGAAAAAAAATAGATTAGGATTATGCATATCCACCTAATTATTATTTCCCAACGACACATTTTTTTTCTGTTCATCTGCTTTAAAGATTAAAATCAGATGTTGTGTGCTAGACAGCAGAGCATACAATTTATGTGGAGTAAATTTTCTTTTGGAAAACAAAACCTGTAATAAAGCATATCTGTCATTTATTTCTTTATCTTCCCCCAACTCTCGTAGTAGCTGTATTGGAAGTTTAAGAAAGAAATTCCACTACATTCCTCAACAACTGCTCTCCACTAAGAGACTAGAGTTCTCCACATAATAAGCATGCACGAATGCAGTATATTGTATTTTCCAGTTCATAAAGTGTAAAGAATGAAGTGAGCTATTCTACTATTGATGGCAGCGCCATGCCTTGTACTCCTCCATCTTCATAGATGTACAAGCCACATACTAAGACAAAGATGCTGTGTTTTGACTGCTTTTTGGTGAAATGCATCTTTGCTCTATCATCATTGCACAGCATTCAAAATTAGAGTGGGGAAACAATTTTTTGAAGCCTTGTTTGATTTCATTATCTGCTTTGTTTGCACAAAGGATTCAGCCATATGCACTGTATCCTAAATGCTGTATAGGGATTTCCACCATTGCTTAAAATTATGTAGCTTCAGATTATATATGAGAAATCCAGCAATTGTCTTGGCTAATTTTTCTATATTTATGAAGAGGGACTCATGTTCCCTATCCATACAGATTTGCTCAAGTTTCTTATTACCCTTTAGCCAGTGTGCCATAGCGCCTTCCTCCTGATTTGAGGCATCAGTCAACACTTAGGGATTAAGTAACACAAGATGCCTTCTCTTCACCTCTGATCATGTCCCTCAGGGACAATTTGCTTATATAGAGTCATCTGATTCACAGATTATTCTGTCCGTAAACTCATTTCTGTATAGAATATTACAGTTTTTCAATATCTGGGCTGAAAGGAACTAGTGAGGAATGGAGAAGCAGTTTGATAAAACAAATAAAACAGATTAACATGGATTGTTTCTTGGTTTTAATTTTTCCCCAGACCGCTTTTGTGTAGGACTTTGATTTGTGAAATTTGGGTGAGATTAACTGTGGAGTTCAGATGTGCAACCAAACTTTTCAAAGCTTGTTAGACTGTTAGATCTGACAGGTTTTTGTCAGTAAGATACAGGTTTTCTGCAGTCACTGTCACGGACAAACTTTGCAAATTTAAACAAGCAATTTAATCTGTCTTTGCATCCATTTGTCTCAACTTGGTTTGTCCACCTAGGCTAGTTTTTCTTCAGAACAATGGCTCTTACTGTGTTTTTTGACTCTGCTGTTATGACAGGCAAACATAAGCTTGGCAGGATCTTGCAAGCAGTTTTGTAATAACAATAATTAAAAATATAATAACCAATATATACTTGCAAACAAAACAGTCACTTAAATAATGATTACTTTGTTTTTATAAATGGCTGCAGAACAGAGAACTGCTAAAGAAAAAGCCTTTTCTTTTTGTTCCTGAGCATCAGAGACCTACACTAAAGCCTACCCTTTCAGAGAGGTACAGAGGTAAAGGCAGAGTAATAAAATGGAAGAGCAATTCCAGATTATGGACTCTCATAATACAGGTAAATACCAAGTCTAAATGTCAGCTAAATACAACAATGTTCCCATTTTGGTTTTGAATGAAACATCTTCTTGCCTCTCTTTACAAAATCTCCTGCCTTTGGAATATCTATAATTCCTCTGTTAAAAAATGAGAGAACCCCTGGGGGAAGCAAGAGCAATGCTTGGAAATCTTTTGGAAAGAGCCTGCTGCATTGGAAGATGATGTTGTAGGCTTACTGGTTCATGAAATGTTTATGCCTTATCTCCTATACAGTTTTCACTCCAAAGTTACTGAGCAGATTGTGGAGCATGTGGCTTTGTTCTATTTCTTAAGATACTTTCAGCCCTTAATGCTGGAAACCAGTAATGATACTGTGACATTTTTCCTTCAAGCCTCACATTTAATCGTGACTCTCTCCTGATGTCTGTGGTGTGAACCCTCCATCTGACTGGTGTGACTGAAATGTACCCTCTGAGTATGGCAGTATGTGCTAAGGAGGCAGGGTTTTATTGAGGTAAGACAGTATGTAGATTTCTTTAGATGATCAATGTCGCGCTCTTCCAGTTACATTAAATCCCACTCGAGCTCAGTTATGGTAGAATGCAAATACAAGCATTTGTGCACAGCACCCCAAACCAGCACAGTTACAAATCCTTACAAAAAGATACACATGCAGAAGTGAAAGAAAATCTTGCCTACTGTACTTAAAGCAAGGTTATGTAAGAAAAGTCTTTTTCCCTTATTTGTGTAATACTGTCTGTTTTGAGAAGTTAACATTTGGGGCTTGGGTCTTTGCCTCCTGTCTCAGAATGCCTCTGCTCAGTAGCCTCTACCTGAAATCTTGCCCATTACAATTTCTTTTAGCTTTCAACAGGAAAACACCTTCACGATGCATCTTTAGGTATGCTGACATCTCCATTTGCTCCCCTTTCTGCCCTTTGGTGGAGTGTTAGCTCTCTTCCCCTTCAGTCCTTCAAGAACATCTAGACAGGTCTGTTCTTTTGCTCCAAAACTCATATTAATCCATGCTTACACAGGAGATAATCAGGCTATTCTTCATAAAAACCAGAATTGTTTCCCCTCCTTCAGTATGTATACATTGCTTTGTTAGGCAAGGGGTTGCTGCCCATACATAAACAGGTAGCAGACAATACTTTCCTTCAGTGAGTAAAATTCTTTCACCCTCTCTTTAATAACTGCTTGCCATGTTTCAGAGTAGGGTGCAGCTTTCACTGCATTTTATATTCTATATAAATCTGTACATTAAAACCATAATTGAAGTACTTATACTTAGGTGTTTTCCTGCATGTCAGTATTGCCTGAGCACTGCCTGGACTGACAACGAATTTTGGTGATTGATCTCTAACTTCATGCTCCAAAGCATTCAATTGTACATACTAATGGTCTTAGGATAACAAAGCTATAAATGTATTTTTTTTTATTAGGAGAGATGTAAGACTTAACTTGTGCTTTTAAAAATTATAATAATATAGTGACTTCAGATCAAGCTAAAAATTGATATTGAAAATTCCAGATCTTTGTAGAAAGTTGTATTTTGAAGACTAGACAGACTGATTACAATCAAAAACACACTGAGTGGAGGTAATTCAGTCTTATATTTCAGATGTTGAAATGGCAGGTTTTCTCTGAAGTGATACTGGTATTGTTGAAAAACATCTTCAAATAGAAAAATAGTGTTTGTGAGACAGAGCTGAAAGAATAATTTATATCAGGGACTTTGAAGAACAGAAAGTGAGGTTAAACTTTTCAAGCAGTTTCCACACTTTTTAAAGTGTTTGTTTAAATTTACTAAGCAAATCTGACTTGATTGCAAAGAGATTCTTCTACCTAGTTAGTAGCATCTCAAAATTCAGAGATCACACAGTTCCAGAAGAACTAATCACTGTGTGATCGCTAATTGACTATACATGGTTATTGACCTTGATTCTTCAAAACACTATTGATATCCAGCTTAGAACATGTGACTGAATCCCACTGAGTTGCTATAAGCATGTGTTTAAATGTCTTTTGTGAGTAAAAATGGACAGAAATCTTGTAGATCTGCTTTTCAGACCTTGTGCCTTCTTTCTACACTCCAAAAGTTAAAAATCCCTATGGCTGTTTCAGCCCTGAAAGGGTTAGGGAGTTCCAGAAGATGCTGTCTTATAGATAATCTTTGGGTTTTTGAGAATGTAAGTCCTCTACCTGAAGCATAATTCCTAGAAAAATTAAGTTCTTGACAGTGTAAGTGGATGAATGCAAATGTTAATTTTCTTTTGTCACTGCTGAGCAATTCACTGCATGAGCCTTCCCAGTAAGGAAAAGAGAGGTTTGATCAGTGTCTGGGTTTGTTAATTGCCTCTCTGCCAGGGCACAGACAAGGCTTGAAGAGCCCTCTTCACTACTTTGCTACCCTGAATGATTTCTCATCTAATACATATGCTACCTCAAAAGCCAGTAACTGTACTAGCATTTCACTTCAGCCTTCTTGACTCCTTGAAATACTCATCCCAAAAACTTATGACAGGAAGCCTCAAACAATGACAGCTTTTTCTTCACGGGAACTCAGTATAAAAATGGAGATAAATATGGAAAAAATAATGTGTTGGGGTTTTTTTTTTACTTAATTAAATGCACTCAGAAAGCATTGGCAATATTTATACAATTCTACTGCTAACTTTTTATCTTATTCTCTACAAAGATCAAATTTAACAATTTCATGGATCTGGAGGAGGGAAAACACTTTCCTAATAGATAAAACTGATCTTACCCACTAAAATAGCTAATGGACACATCAGATGCTAATAGCTGTGCATGAACTTTGTGTGGTGTGTCATGATTATCACAATATCTTTTCCCAGACCATCTGCATTTATTTCCCAATGACAGACTTTTTCTCTTCATTTAATAATAGGGAAAAATAAGGAATACTATTGGAGTTTTTCCTCAATAAGACTAATTTTTCAAGAGCAAAAGGTAAGCTACATTTTTTCTCAAATAAAAAAAAAAACCTCAGAATATATCAAATGAAAAGAAAATCTTCTATCCCTTGCCCCAGAAAAGCATAACATCCACAATTTTTATCTCTTTTCAGAGCAGTTCAATCTGAAGCCTGTTATAACTGAAAACTTAATTACCAGCCTCAGCAGAAGCTAGATGTTGAATTGGGCTATACAAGCTGAGGACTTAACTTACAGATAGCTTTGAAATGGATTGACTGTGACAATTTCTGTGGAAGAAGGCAGGTGGCAGTGCACCTATATTACATAGTTTTCTAATCAAGGGGACAGACAACCGTCACTTTTATGGACCTGTTAGCTCACCACCTCTCTTGAGCAGTGCATGCACATGTGTGAAAGGCTCTTGATAAAATAGATCATTGTACAAAAGGCAAATTCACCTATCCTAATACATTATATAGTAAATAATTTTGCCACTAATGTCACTGGTTTTTAGTTGATTTGTTTGTAAAAAAAGTCTTCCATACTGCACTAAGAAGTTGCCAGATCTAATCCTAAAGGGATATTTTTCTGAGTACAGGCATGTAATAATGATGCAGTGTCACTAATTCTCAGTATTACTGGATAAAGCAGAATTATTTCTTTACTTTGTGATCTAATATTTAAGATACGGATACAGAGAGAGAAAAATTGACAACACAAAAATAATTTTCTTCCAAATGTAGTACTTTGCAAGGGAAATAAAGGAGAATGTGAAATTCTTCAGTATTATTCTATTATTGAAGAAACAAAAGGCTTCATTAATAGACAGTGCTGAGTGAGACATGAAAAGTATCCATAAATATTAGTTGATGCTTGACACGTATTATTTTAACCTAATATTTCACTTGAACAGTAAAATAACACTGCCTTATGACAGAGGTTATCATTAAAATACTTTTTTCTCTACTTCATAAAATGATTTCCAGCTTTTTTTTGTACCTACTATTATCATCCTGAACTAAATCTCTGACAGCAGTCTGGATGCCACACATCACAGAAAATTCAATTCCTTTCCCTGAAGATTAATCTGACATTGAAATCAGCATAGGTCTGCTCATTAACTTAAGAGAAAGAGACTGATTACATCGGCCCAGATTTAGAGTTAAGGATCACCATCGCATATTGCTTTGAATAGGCAGCTTCAGTGAATGTAAGTGCAAGATGACATTCAGCAAGCTGTTCTTTGCAAGTGGAACACCCATAAAAAGCATTTTTTTTCCCCTACTCAGAGACAATTTCCACTAAAGAAGTGGGCTGCTTTTCAGTGCCACTCACAGCAGAGCAAAACATATGATTTCCAGTGAGGCTGGAGACATTCTGCTTGCCTTGTTCAGCCTTCAGGATCAGCAAAAGAGACCTCATCCTGAAAGGGATCCTTTAATTTTTGCAATCTAGTTTCAACAAAGCAAGTGTAAACTTATTCTAGAAATTTATTACTTCTTACACTTACTGACAGTTTTTAAAGACATGCATAAGATTTGAAAACAGCAATTTAGGTAATTTCTATCCCATCTGATGGGAAAACCAGGAGCTAACTAATAGCCATGAACTAAATATGTTTGCTTATTGTTAAAACAAATATTTTTTTTCCCCATCCGGCTGCAAATTAGATTGTATTGGACCCCTTAGTTTGTGACAAACCAGCAGAAGGTAGGCATTTTCATTAAAAATGTAGGTAGTACTTCAAAGATCTTCATGAACTACAATCCCAGCAGCATGAGAAACTGATGTAGTCAAGGAAGGAAAAAAAAAAAAGGCCATAATAAAAGTGTACTAGCTGTAATAATGTTTATTAAGGTTATGATGAACCCAAGGCCTTTTTCTGCTAAGTGCTGTTTCCAACATGAAAGTAAAAGATGGTGACTACTACAAACACTTGAAATAGTAGACAAGACAGCAGATGGACACAGGCAGATGGGAAGGAGTATAAAGACGCAAATTCTATCGGTCACAAATACTATCGGTCAGCTTGCCTGGCAGTTGTCTCAGTACACCAAGAGCTTAACCACAGTCATGCTGTGTGTGGGTGTTTTTATTTGGGGAGGGGGTGGGTGGTTTTTGCTTTTTTTTTTTTTTTAACATATGCATTATTGCAATTGAAGGCATTAAAGCAACTGGAAGGAGGATAATGAGATAGCTCTGCAGATGTTTACAGGGGGAATTGAGGGCACAGATAATCTCACAATGACATCTCTACCTCCTCCTCTAAGGATTTGTGTCAGTTTTAGTGAGTTATATACTCAATATATATATTCAGTTCCAGTGTTCTGTTGGGTGACAGGACACTGGAATAAGCTGCCCAGAGAGGCTGTGGAGTCTCCATCTCTGGAGATGGTCAAAATCCACCTGGACGCTTTTCTGTGCAACCTGTTGTAGGGAACCTGCTTTGGCAGGGGGGGTGGACTAGATCATCTTCAAAGGTCCCTTCCAACCCCTACCACTCTGTGATTCTGTGAATAAGCAAGTAACTGGCTTCAGACCTTCCCACCTCATACTACCTTCATTTTGGTAAAGTTCAACCTTCTCAGAATTCGAATTGGATGCCTGTAAAACTAAACATTGTCATGTAAAGAGGAGTTCAGTATAAAGGTCTTTTGGTATTATATATGTACCTGATTTAACTTGGATTGATGGGTCATTACTGTCATCAAAACCATATTTTCCCTTAATAGTCTTTCTACAGTAGAATATTTTAATATTCTTCACTCTGTAATACATCCTTTCAGAATACATCATTTTCTCATGCTGTGAGATGCTGACATTTGATGGAAAAATTATGCACCAGCTATATTACTAATAAAAAATTACAACTATCTTCTGCTATTCTGGACAGGCTGGTGGCCCCAGTACATGCTAATTTACAGTAATACTTTAACAAAACTTATCTTTGAACAAAGTTCAAAATAGAACAGTAAATCATGTTGATTTCCAAGTGTAGTAAATAAACCCCCTGTTTGGTTTTTTTTTTGCTTATCATCTTAAAATGGCTATTTTAAAATTATTTTAGCAGTTTCTTATTGCATTTAATAATTTAAATATTGTTTAAAATGTATTGAGAAAAATTGTTTTTATTTTGTTAATGCCTAATGACTTTTTGAATTTTTTCAGGTTTTCAGTGAGCTTGATGGAAAAATGCAGAAGAGAAACCTAGCCACGGCCTACAATCACTCTTGTACCAACCCCAAAATCTAACGAAAGCTTTGCAATGGTTTATAACATGTTGTCCTGGTTTTGTTAGGATAGAGTTAATTTTCTTAGTAGCTAGAATAGCTGTGTTTTAGGTTCAGTATGAGACTTGTTATGAGAAGAATGTTGATGAAGTACGACTGTTATTAGCTGCTGCTGGAGCCCAAGGTCATCGTGTTTGGCTGGTTCACAGCTGCATTAGGACTGGGAGGGAGAAGTGCAGTAAGTAGCAAAACCCAAAATTGACATTTGGATATGCCAATGAGATATTCCATACCATGTCATGTTCAGTGTATTAACCAGGGCTGACTGGAAGACAGAGGTATTCTCTTGGGGATCGCTCAGGTTCGCTCTTCTGGGATTGTGGTTTTGGGACTGTCTCTGCTCTGGGATCGCTGGCTGGCATAGGCTGGGCTTTGGTCGGTGGGTAGTGAGCAACTGCACTGTGTATCACTCAGTTGTATATTCTGTTATTACTGTTGCTATAATTATAATTTTATTTTAATTAGGTTTGTTGGGGTTTTTTTTATCTCAACCCAAGAGTCTCCTTGCCCTTTTCCTTCCAATTCTCTCCCCTACTCCCTTGGGGTGGGGAGAGTAAGAGAGCAGACTGGGTTTGGCTGCAAGTCCAAGGAGTGAAACCACCTCACATGTGAAGGAGACATTACACAAGGTAATCTGAAGACAACACATGTAGTGTTAGCATAAGGATGACTGAAACAGAGATATTTTCAGACAAAGACTTCCTTGAGCTAAGGCAGAAACATAGATAAGCCTGGTCTACAAAAAACTTCCCACACTGGCAGTTTTACTGGGATAGTTTCAGCCACTGGTAGCTGTTCAGCTGTGATTAATTTTTCCAATAATTTACATGTATCACTGTAATTACAAACTATAATTCTAAATGTTGGCTTTCACCGTGTTATTAATTTATGAAGATTTTTCTGAACATGTACACAGAACTGAATGGTCTGGGCTGTAACTTTAAGATTTTACTATTTTAATGAATTTTTTAAAATATAATACAATTTATGAATATAATCACTTTAATTCTAAACTCATTGACTCATTGAATTTGGCTGTTCCCCAATGGAGGTACTGATAATAAGTTTAAAAAGCCAAAACCATCTTGATCTGTTTGGTTTCCACGTGCTTTGTTTCTTCTTCTTGGAAATCCAGCTTTGTGCAGACAAGTAACTAGCTTTTTTTTCTGTTTGCCATTTTAAGTATTTTTTTTCCTTGAAATGTCAAGTTTCCAGTTTACATCATCTCTCTTGGTGATGCATCAGATTTCAGACTTTCCACAGCTGTGTGAGCTGTACAACAACAGAGTATACTTCATATTTTCTTCATTTTAGAAAAGGGGCATTCTTATAAAACATTGAACACTGGGTGTTTCATCCCACTAACCAAAAATAGTACATCATTATTTATGCGATATTTAAGTGGTTAGTTTTGCCCTTTCAACATTGCTGTCACCCCTCTGCTTAGTGGTAATCATTTACAATCACAAACATCCTTGTTTTAGCTCCAAGTAGTACTGAAGCAGAGACAGTATAGCTGTACACAATAATTTTCTTCCAATATTTAGCTTTCAAGTAAATTTTATTACCAATTCTAAGAAAATAAATCTTCTTCAAAAACTGGTTCTACTCAGGAAAAAACGGCAGAAAGGAAATACTTATTCTGACTAATAGGTCTCCCAGCTAGCATCACTAAACCCCTACCCTAGACTTGCATAAGAAATTTAATGAAAAGATTTCTTCTCAATATTTGATCTTATGAAGAAGCTATTTGGGCCACTTGATGTTGCCGCCACAAAACTGTCACAGCTGTAAGTAACATCAGTTGCAGCCTAGTGCAATGTTTGCATTCTTTAACTCAGTGAGCACCATCGTGCCTCTTGATTAATCCTCATCAGGATGTTTTGGAGTACCAGAAACATCATGTGTGACTTCTAGGCATGCATACCATCAGCAGTGCAGAGGTTTTTGTGCTATATATCTTCTCTTTTATAAGTAGTACCTCCTCCTAATGCCACCTTCCTTCCTATTACATAGTTAATCTATTTTTTTAAATTTCTTGTTTATTAATATGGGGGTTTTTTTTCAGTTTAACCCTGTTAATGAAAATGGAGTTTCATACTAGAAAGTTGAGCTTATCAGGAATGGAAAAATTTACCAGGAATGTGGTAGACTATTGAACAATCTGAGCTGCCTATTCTTTTTCCTTCAAGAGGCAGGTTTAATATTTCAAACAATTAAATACAAAGAAGCCTTACGGTTTGCATTATGACAGAGATTAGAGAATCTCTTAAAATCTATACATTAATGTATTTTGGGAAAAAGCTGAATGAATTTACTCCTGTTTCTAGACTGCATATATTTTTTTACAAGACATTTGTATCAAATACATTGTGAAATACCTAATAATCAGCTATAGAACAGATCATAGAGACATCCAGAAGTATTGCTAGGTGGTCAGCACCTATTGGTAGTTCAGCTTTGGACACTTACAATTTCACCAAATTTCAGTTATTTGGGAAAACAATTTATTTGGGCCATGCCCTTCCCTACCATGCCCAAAACATTGTTTGAGCTATTTCTTCTAATAGGATTGTGCAGAACATTGCTTTCTTAATGTAAAAATAAACAAGCAAACTTAAGATTTGCAATGTATGTCTAAAAATCCACATGGGTTGTTAGTATTTAGATCTACCATCTGGGTTGAAATTAATATCCAGTAGCATTGTCCTATCATACCTTACATTTGTTTTGGCCAAGAAATGGAAAGCTTGTTATAGTCAAATCCAGAGCTGATCTGAGGTGAACTTTTCAGTTATTGGCTGTGGAGACAAGATAGCATTAACCTGCTCAAACCCACTTTTAAACTCCCAGGATAGTCCTGTATCATCTGAATGTCTGGAAGCTGTGGCTTTTCAAAGTTGAGTCATGTTGCATTGTGACTGTAAAGAAGGTCTCCTAAAGAATGACATGTGGAAAAAAAAAATCATAGATATATTAAGAAGAGAATTTAAGACAATGCTATTCAAACTACCATTGTTCATGAAGACAAGATCAGGTCTGTATTTACAGTGATTACTGAATATTGTATCTTTTTAAATAATTCAGACTTCTCCACTGTTCTTACTTTCACAGTCTTTTCATAGTCAGTCTTTTATTATGGTTAAATTTATTATGTGTATAAACCTGAAGCACTTTCTGACTGAGGTTTGAATCATCTTCTTATCCACCCTCTCCGAATTTGGAGTAAGCTCTGGTATTAAGCAATGCACTACAGTGCACACTGTAAAGCAATTAATTGCTGCTGAAAGCCTCTCTCTTTCTACTTGACTATTTGCTTATCCCATTGCATAAGTCAATACATACCTGCTGGTCAGATGTGATCACCAGGAACAGACATTGTCCAGGACAAACTGGGATACTATCATGCTTATCTTTAAAAATGCTATTGACACCCATGCTTTCTGGACCTATTTCATTGTACTGATGCAACACCCTACAAGGGTACTGTATCCTCCTTTTTTTAAAAAAAAAACAACCCAACTTTACAGGTGCAAATAATTTCCTTGTGTTGTTCACCTTCAGTTTGCTAACTTAAAACACTTTTCAAATGTAGACTTTGGGGGAGGGAATGTTACACATTGACAACTCAGTTAAGGCCAGTAGCAGAACAAAGTTATGTGCACTTATATTAACAAGCATTGTAAGCATAGTTGATAGAATTCCTTCTTATTTACATTGCACTAGCTATTTAATCCACTCTGACTGAAAGAAAAGATAAGAGAGTGGTTAACACACTCATGTATGAAAGAAAAGTACTTCCCAGTGGGGAAAAAGAGAAGCCAGTGCAAGCAAGTACATGCCCTGTAATTGTGCACTTTGCATAGATTTATACTGAAAACTGCTTGTTGTTTTCAAATCCCTCTAGATTGTGCAATAGCAAACCAGAAAAATGGCATGATTTCCTATCCTATTAAGTTGAAATCCAGCTGCAAAACGTGATTGTTTTTCTAGTAGGAGAGGAAACAGTGAGAAGGGGAAGGCCCCGGTTTAAGTTATTAGAAATGTTTGCTGGTTTTTCTATGCTGTTACTGCCACAGCTGTATTCAGGCATTCTGGAGTATGTTTTATGTGTGAGACTGGTTGACTTCCTCGTGTTGGAAACACGTTGAATAGCAGTAAAGCAGAGCTTTGTAGATGTCTGCCCACACAGTGACTGTATCTTCTCTCTTTAGCAAGAGGAGAAAATGTAATAATGGCTATCATGTTTCAGATTTAAAGAGTATGTTTTACTTAGTGTAAAAGTGATCTAAGCACACATTAGATTCTCCTGTGCAGACATCATATTTCATCTGCATTCTGTGATTCAGTTCAAAATGCAGTGAATTCAAGAGCTGGATTATCACAAATTGCACGTAACACAAATCTTAGCCTTCGCAGATTTTTGTTTCAAGAATTGCACTGTAACAAACAAAATCATTTTGTCATTATCTTGTATCACATATTTTAATGCATCTTTTATTTCCCTTATAAAAACAAATTTGTAATTTCAAATGTCAGAATCTTATGATTATGTAAAGAATAATATGTTATTTCATTGTGGGTGTCAGGCAATCACTCTTACTGGTAAATACACTAAATCAATTTTTATGTTCTAATCCTGTTTTCTTCCAGTTACCCTTTTTGGAAAGTTTCACTTGGGGAGTTGTAAATCTTTTTTAAAACTGAGCAAAAGCATTCTTCCTCTTTTTTCATGAGGAAAAGTAAAAGGAATTCCAACTGGACAGCCCTGCATTTAACGTTTGTTTCCAAGTTCAGTGTGATAGGCAGTTAGAGCTTTCCCTTCTCTGGAATAAAGCTGATTCCTCCAAATAGCTCCCACAAACTGGCATTAGAAACAAATCAGCACTTGAACACACTGCAGGCGTTGGATTGATGTATTGGGTTTGTGTGTGGGGGAGGCTGTTTTTGGTAGTGGGCGAAGGGGCCATTTTGTGAGAAGCCTGGCTCCAAGGTGTAAGCCCCCCAGCCCAGGCTGAGCCAATGAGCACTAGAGAAACACCTCAGCCAATCCATATTTGTGAGGATAAGGACTGTCTTGAAAAGATGAAGGTGGAAAGAGCATGGAGGAGAGGCCATTGACCTGAACAAAAGATGACCATCGGCCTAAACAAAGAGAGAGCTTTGCTGCCAGGAGGAAGGGGGAGGACAGAGAACCTCAGACACTCAGTTCAACCTCATGGAGTAGGAGAAGGTAAATGAGGTCCCCTGCAGCTCATGGAAGTTCAAGAGCAGAGCAGATACCCATGTGTAGGAGGACTCCACACTAGAGTAGAAAAGTTGAGCCCAAGGGCAAGTGTGGCTGAATTGAGACCTAGGAGTTGCTCAATGCTAGAGCAGGGGTGGGACCCCCAGAGCCGGGGGGCTGAGGAGGTGTGCTGGACTGGAGGCCTGTCTGCAGCCCATGGATGTCCCCATGCTGGAGCCAGGAGCTGTGCTCGAAGAGGTCCATGACTCCATGGGAAGCTCCACGTGATGTCCATGGGGAACAAGGACATCTTGTTCCTGGACTTTCATGCTGAGAAGAGTGGCAGAGGTGAACTGACTGCACCCCCCTTCCCCATCCCCTGTGCTGCTGAGAGGGGAGAAGTCAGAGAAATTGGGAGCAAAGTGATTTGAGCCTGGGAAGAAGGGAGGGGTGGGGGAAGGTGTTGTAAGATGTGGTTGTTATGTCTCACTGTGCTACTCAGATGAATGGCAACGAATTAAATTGATTTTTCTTCCCCAAGTTGAGTCTGTTTTGCCCATGACCATAACTGGTGAGTGAGCCGTCCCTGTCCTTCATCCCAATCCTCTGCCCCTTTGTTGTGATTACCTTCCCACCTCACTTGGTGGGGGGAATGAGTGCAGGACTGCATGCTCCTACCTGTGGTTTAAACCACCACAATTGAGAAAATGGATATTGCAAATGGAGACACAGACAGGCAGAACTTCCTCTGACACTGAGCTGAGCGAGGACTGCTATTTTTAAAACATTTATACTGAAATAGAGGAAGTGGTGTGCTAGTCATCTCAAAGAGAAGTCCCAGTTCTAAAGAACATGCAGTGTAAGAGCCAAGGTGTCATAAGTGGAAAGGGGAAAATGAGAAGAAGAGAGGTTCAAAGTAGGTAGAGCTCTGGATATATATATTTCTGCCTCTCTTCAAGTTAGCTTTCTGCCTGCCCACAGAAGCCTTTACCACACTCTTTTGTGGCTTAAGAAAAAAGGGGTATACAAGTATCATATGTATGTACATGTGTGTGTGTGCAACTCTAAGTAATTAGTGAGAATACAGGCACTTTAATTTGTGTGAGGGAAGATGAATTTAAACACAGGCTTGTTTTCCATTAATTCATTTGTAAATTAACCGCACACACCAGGCATGTTTTCTCTACTGATTAAGTGCTAGTGAAAAACAGAAACATGTTAATGCACTTGATAGCACCTGAACACATCAAATATTTTTGACTAACTTTTCCATTAGCTGGAATTTTTGTGTTAGAAGAAACAGAAGATTAAAAACTCCTTTTATCATCGGATTTTTTTAACAATATTGCAGCAGTGTATGAGATGTTTGAAATATCCCATGAAATGATTCATTTTACAGAAAACTGGGTTATCAGAGGCAACAATTAGATAGAGACAAAAAACTACAAAATGGAGAAAACGAGTTGCAAGTCTGTTATGTTCACCTTCACAGTCCTACTACATCTCCACAGTGCTACTACAACCACCAGTTGCTAAGCTTTTTGATCTTTTTTGGCAAACAGGATACTGGTGGTATCATAAAAATAAAGCTCATCTCTTGAAAAATGATTTAGAATTCAAAGAGAAAATATTTAGGTAAACAATTCTGAACATTCTTGTTTGATTATTATTAGGTTATTTCTAATTAAAATTAAAACACTCATCTTTAAATCCTAGTATTTCTGTATATGTTTATTTTTCTTTCTCATTCAGGCAAGGATATAATGTATTATATGCAAGGACCGTCAATATCTATTACACTGTCATGCATCCGCTGCTGTCTCCATCCAGCAGAGAATCATAATTTATCAGGAGAAAGATTTTCTTTCCAATGCATATTTATGATAAGGTCATATGTCTTAATACCCATGGGTAGTAAGAAACTATGAGTTTGGACAAGATTTCTGAAGAGGGCCTGTCCCCTTGTGGCTGCAGAACACCTCCTCGATGCACAAGGTATATTTAGAAAACAAGAGTGCAATTTTTTTTTAAGATTCAAAGGCTTCAGAAACAGTGGTTTTTTTTCACTGTCCCTTTCACAGACTTTTGCTCAAGAAGGACACATTTTGAACCATTTTTCTAAATATTTGACAGAGATCTTCTAAAGTTTAGCCACCATAACCATACAGAAAATTCTCAGCAACCAAGTCTACCTTTGGGAGTCATCAATTACTAACACACAGCTCCCAATTTGTGATAGATGTCAGTATCTGCAGATAATGGTGTTCTGTTTGCCTATGTACACAGCCTGAGATTACTCAAACAAGCACTTGCTGAGATGATACTCTTGTATCGGAGTCTTCTTGGAAAAAAAAGTATCAAGAATTTGTTCTGATTCTGCTTATAAAAGTACAGCAAGCATTTTTTGGTTATTTTCAAGGACTCGCACACAATAAAAGGTTTTATGAAATACAGCAAACTCACAAGTCTTTGTAATTAAGACTTGATTTTAAGACTTAAATGAAAGTGTTATCATCTGGAGTCCACTGAAGGTTCATTCATGAAAAATTACAGATGAGTTCATAAGTGGGTCTAGCCCTCTGCACGTAGGGCTTGGTACCATTAGTCTTGCATCAGCACTCACCACCGTCTCCATGCTGGTTCCTCATGACAAGCATTTTGTGTGGTTTGCCATTTTCAGTTCTTGAAAAGTGAATAGCTGTTCCTTCATCTTAATTCAACAGCATCCTGGGAATTTTAATTAAATCATTCCTTGAGTTTATACAGCATTGGTCTGGCTACTCTTGATGAGGCTTTCACACCCAAACTATAGTTTCCCTAATAAGTCTAACTATTGCCAGCCAGGTCATTGTTTCTCATTAGGAATAATCAATGGCCAATTCTAGTACAAAAGTACATATGAAATATAGTGAAAATTCTGCTTTCCTTCCATTCCCTTTCTCCGATTTGCATAACGGAACACTTTTTACTTGACTCAAGCAATTTTTACCGGAGAGTTAATTTAAAAAGTCAAGATGAATTTCCCTTTGTCACTTGTTTTCACACTGTCATTTATTCAGGTAGAGCTCTTTACAGTGGCTCAAAGTACAGGGGTGAAATAGTTTGTGGGTATTATTTAAAAAAGAAGATGTTTTTCTTTTCCCCCATGCAAAAGGAAGCAAACAGAAGAAAAGATACTGTCCCGGCTTTGTAGATTGGGACACATAAGCATCACTGAACATAACATACATGTTCGCTTTCTCCATTAAGACTTTCCAGGACCTGGCATTCATTAGTAGCAGAATTATAAGGGACAAATCATAATGTCCACATTTCTAGCTACCAATGCTGTCCAGTGATTCTAGTGTTTTAAAGAAGTTTAATTTTTAAGAGTATATGTACATGAGCATACTGACATCTGCCTACATACAGTAAGGGGAGCTAAAAACTGACAAGTAGGGAGATCTTCAACATGTGAAGAGAGAGCTGATGCAGCTGTGCCATGTAACACAGCCATACAAGGGCAATAATATTTCCATTTTTTTTCCCCACATACTGTATGACAATCCACATTCTGCAATTTTGACTCTCTTCACACCTTTAGGCCTCAACAGAGTAACCATGCATAACTGTATGTAGAAACACACAGGTATTTATATACATATTAAAATGTGTAATTTGTGTGTGCATATTTGCATGCAAAAATATGTTCACATAAGTAAACACATGACCCACTGCCTGCAGGATAATTATTCTTGCTCAAAGCTACATGTAACATGAAAGTATGCAAGACTGGGGTTCTAGTCTCTTTACCATGATTTATTCATCTGCCTTCTAAGAGTGTGTTCAGATAAGATTTTGGATCTAATCTTACCCTGAGATTTTATGCAAAAAATGCAGAGATGACCACCTGAAGACTGAAATTGAGTGTTGTCTTTTAAAGTTGATAAATATTGGTTTCTTTTTGTCCTGCTTTTTAACAAAGTTACCATTTAAAAGTGAAAATATGTGTAAGGCTTAACGACCAAGCGCATTTAATGTGCTCCTCAAATTTCCAACAAAAGAAAGTGATAACTTTTTGCCTGTGAAGGAAGGTGAGGCAAGTGATTCAAGACAGTATTGTCTGTATTCTTAATACAAAATTCGCAGACTTGGAATTGTGCATACTGCTACTATTCCGTCTATTCTTTTCCTCCACAATCCTGCCTTCCTTCTGTGATCTTTTTTAACACACACTCCAATGTTCTATCTACAGTTTTTGGCATGCTGTATGGTCATCTTCATATTTATAATAAAGACTCACATAGCAAGTATCTTACTTCACACTGTAAGGAATTACTGGTAGGATATTCCTTTCATACAATGAAAATATTTATCCAAATAACTGTTTATCCATAAGAACATACAGTTTATAATCTTGCCCAAAATATTTTTCTAAAACCTCTATCTTCAAAAAGAAACAGCAAGCCAAAAAACATTTACGTATTGAGGAATTAGTGGGTAGCTGACTTAATAACTCTCCATCTGTTGAGGTTTAGACATGATGCACTTGACAGGTGCAACAGATAAATACAGTCATCACCTATGAACCTTCCAAATAAAGTGACTTCTTAAAAAAAGTAACTATTTATAAATTTACTTCCTACTTTTGCATTTTTGCACAGGATGGAAACAAACATCATTTTTCCAAAGTATTCATAAAAGCAAACTGCCCCCAGGAAAGCCAGATGAAATTCAAAGGGCAGTTTCTCTTCCCTCTAAACCCCAAATAGACCCACCCTCGGGGCTCACGCTGGGAAACTTCTTCCCACGAAGGCGGCCCAAGTTCTCCTGCGCGAACGGTGCGTTAAGCCCTGGGACCCCGGCTCAGACCGGGCAAAGCACAGAGTTACCCAGTTATTTGCTGCGGGTCTGTGACTTGAGTCTAAAATTGCAGGTAGCTTTTCCTCCTCGGGAGCCAAAGTACCAAGATCCTATTAGGCCCAGTCATGGG
>NW_010325416.1:21403-29289 GCF_000700745.2 Antrostomus carolinensis | reverse complement strand
GGGGGGGTGTGTGGACAAATGGATGGTGCCCCTGGGAAGATGTAGATCAGGTGTTTGCAGCTTCTGCTGAGAAACCAGACCTGGGATTTGCTGCTCAGCATCCTCCTCCTGTCTTTGCTGGGTGTTTGCCCAAGCAGATGATTTTTAGGAGCTCAAGTCTGGGTCCCTTGCACAATGCTTGGGCACAAGATCTGGGGGCTGGTTTGGAGCAAGCATCCTCCTGCTTTGGCATCCATCCTTCCTCTGGAGTTGTGTGTGAGGGTTGTCAGCAGCACAGAAGGAGTTTTCCTTCTTTTTGATGAAGCAAAACCTTGAAGGCCATATCTTGGGATAGGAAATGAGTAAATATCTCCAGCCTTGGCCCTTCAGATGGAGGCAAAGCTGTAGCACCAAGCCTTAGTGGTGGAAGAAAGCGTGGGAGGAGGTTTTACCTGTGTCCAGATTCCCCTGTGGAGCTCTTCCAGCACTTGGTAGGTCTGTGAGATACATGTTAGCCTGTTAGGGTGGAGATGGAAATGTTTCTCTTCCTCATGTCCTGGTGTAACACCTTTAGAAATACCTTGCCCATCCATTCTTCCCATTCCAGCAGCTTGTTTGCAAAGGATAACAACCCTCCAAGGCTGGTTCTTGCTGCAAACCACTGGTTTGGGTGCTCAGGGATGGAGCCAACTATGGATGAGAGGAGGATGCAGCAGTGACTGGGTACCCTGACACCCCCTGAGCCTCCCCTCAGGCCTTTTTAAGGAGCAGTGGGGACGCAGAGCCACATCCTTCCCCTGCAAAAATTTATGGCTAACCTGGAACCAACTCAGCTTTTCTTCCCCTCCTTGGGTTTTGGTTCTGCTGGTGTTCCCCAAGAAGCAACTTTGCACCTTCCCTGCAACAATACAGGAAAAATAAAGTGGAAGGGTTGGTGCAGAGATAGCAAAATAAAATGCTGTAAAGCAGAAGTGACTGGAGTGCTGAGGTGGCTCTGAGCGGGTTTTCCTGCTGTTTAAGGGCCAGAAGTGTCTGATGCATTCAGACAGGGCTGGTGATGCTGGTGGCTGTGGGGACCCTCTCTACAGCTCTACCCTGGCCAAAATTAACTTCTCTTGGTCCAGCCATAACTTTACTGGGAAGCCCAGGCAGTTCCTAGTGTTCCCAGCATTCAGAAGTCCTAGCAGCCCCTCTAACCCAGCAGCTGAGGGGTTAGGGAGCAGCCCCTGAGCCCCCAAGGGGTGAGATGAGGTTTCCAGGTCTCATTTACTGCACCAAGTCAGGGGCTCTCCATCTTTTGGGGCTCCTGGGATACCAAACCTCGTACCCATCCTGCATACTGGTGGCTGTTTCTGGCCTTTTCCTTTGGGATTCAGTGGCCTGGGCTTTCTCTGGGCCAGGAGCAGACCACAAAAGTGCCAAATCCCTTCCCCTCTTTCCCCCCCCCATCCTCGGTAGTTGCCTTGTTCTGGAGTCACAAAACCCAAAGGATATCTCCCCAGCTGATGCATTTACACAGCTGGTTAATCCACTCAGTGCTGGGGTCACTGTCAGAGCTCTGGCAATAGCCTGGGGTGACATATTCAGTTAAAAGGGCCATGACCTTGTGACTCTGCTCTCGTCATCTGGGGCTGGGCTCTACTTCCCACCCAGCTGCTAAATCACAGCGAGGTGCTGTGACTTACTGAGGATGCTGGAAGCAGCTGGAGCCCGTTGCTCTCTGCCATCCCTCTGTCTCATCCCATATCTCATCTCCCTCTATGTGCTTGTCCTGAATCTTCCCTCAAATTTTGTGTTCATGGAAGTGGCTGCAGGCTTCTCCCTGCTTGTCCTGGTGGGGAATCTCTTATCTGCTGCCGTGCTTTACCCATCCAAATAACCCTTGTGCAAGTAAATGGATGCTGCAATATATCACTTTTTTTAGCTCACTGACCCCTTTTCTGAGCTGGATGCTCGTGAAAAAAGGTGGGAAAAGTGGAAATCTTCCCCTGCCTTGTGGAGAACTAAAGAGTTGGTGGCTTGAAGGACCTGAGATGGCTGCAAACATCTCAGCTCATGGGGAGCTGGGCTGTTAGGTGGCTGGTTCCATGTTATTCCCATTTATTATCTTTAAAGCCAACGCTCCAGTGATCTCTGTTTCTTGCCTGATGCAGATTCAGGTATTTGCAGTGCCTGGTGATGATAGACTGGCTTAAACAGCCCAGTGCCTTCGTGTTGCTGATGGAAACATCAAGGCAGACAGGCCCTTGCTAATGAGCCACCCTGCCCTAACGAGCTCGTGTTTACAGGCTGGGGAAAGGAAAAAAAAAAGAAGAAAAAAAAAAAAAAGAGAGAGGAATAAAAAGGAGAAAATCAGAAAGTAAACCATGCATCAGCAAGACATGATTCTTTTTTATTAAGGGCTGGTTTTATTATGGATGCTTTTTCCAGTTGTCCTGACCTGCTATTTCAGCCCTTGTCTATCATCCCAAACAAGGAAGGGAGGGAGGGAGAGAGGAAAAAAAAACCAAACAAAACCCAAAACAATTAGCTGGGAACAAAATACTTGTAATGACTGCATTTTAATTACAAATAAAACGCTCTCCAAATAGGCCTATCATGCAGAAATAAAAAATCTCAGATGCTTGGCTTGGTGCAGATGCTTTTCTTTGCTCAAATGGCTGTTACGGCTTCAGCTCTGGTTATTTGGTTGCAAAGAAAAAGGAGGGAGAGCAGCTGTGTAGCAGCCCTGGAGATCTCCTCACAGCACATCTGGGGCTGGTGTGGCCTCATCCTCTCCTGGGCTGCGTGTCACCCTGGGAATCTTGGGCTGGGGGGGCAAATGGTGGGGGTTAAAACTCATGGGGGGAGTGGGATCTTGGGTATCCAACCATCCAGATGCATTTCCCTTGCTCCTGGGGACAAGTCCTGGGCAAGGTGGTGGGCAAGGCCATCACATCCTTCAGGGGTGAGGAGAGTGGTAAGGAAAATGGAGCAGTGTGAGCGGCTGGGGAGTGGAGAGATGCTGCTGTGCTGGGAAAGCTGCATCCTCCTGGCTCCAGGTACCAAAATCAGGTGCCACAGGTGGGATGTTCTCCCCAGGGCTGATGCTTGTATCCATAGGGCATCATTTTCCCAAGGCAGAGTGTGCAAACCTGCCCTTCCCAATCTGGGCAAGCCTGGATTTTGGAGCCCGTAAAAAATCAACCTCCACCAGCGTGGAGTCAAACCTCTTTAGAATTGTTTGCAGGATTCTGGTTTCTATAAGGAGCTGGCAGCGCTGGTTTGGTGTTTTGGGCATCCAGGGCTCTGTGTGTGTTTCTTGACTATGTCTGGGAAATTATTTTTAATGAGGAGATGTCAATTAGTGGGTTTGGGATGTAGATGTGACATTGCCAGGCTGGAGGGAAGCGAAGGGTGAACGTTGTGTGTGATCACTGCTGGAGATGCCGGCATCCGCATGGGTCAGCACGAGGAGGGAGTGGAGGGACAAGGTTGGATGCTGTGGGTACCACGGTAGCGGGGTTGGAGGTGGCTGTGTTGGCACTGGTCACCTGAAGCATCCTCCATCCTCACTGGTGGGATGTCTGGGGTGAGATCTGTGTATCCTCTGGGAGGCTCCGCATCCAAAGAGCCCGACAAAGCGAGCAGCTGCAAATCCACGGCGCGTCCTGGCGCTGGCAGAAAGTTTCAGCCTCAAATCAAACGTGACTAATCTGCTGCACGTTCAACAGATGGAAAATTGGGACAGCTTCCCTTGAACCTCGCTGACTTCTTGGATTTTGTGTTGATTTGCTGGCCAGGAATTGGAAAAGAAGAAAAAGGGACAATGTGGGGTTTTTTAATCACTTGATTTGTTGCAAAATTTGACCCATAGTAAGATGGATGTGGATGTTTTGGGACTGTTTGCAATGGTAGCAGTGTCCTTTGGGAGCAAAACCAGTGTTCTTTGTGGTAGAAATGATATTTTGATAAAGTTTCTTCTTTTTTAAGGGAGGAGGAAAAAAAATAAGAGGCTTTATTGTCACTGAATCAAGTGCAAACCTGTTTCCAGCCTGAGGTTTTTAATTCTCCCTGCGAATATTTTGATTGTTTCCTTACTGCATCCTGTAAAAAAAAAAGCCACTTTGCTGGCATTTCATCCTGCTCCAAGAGAGGCAGGTGTCATTCTGGATGTCTCCCACTGAAATCGAGGGGGTGACAGTGGCATGAAACTGATATAAACCTTTTTAATGAAGGTTTAAACAAAAAACAACAACAACAAAAAAACCTCCAAATAGAAATTGTCAGCAGAGTTGGGAAACCTCAGCCGTGAGCAACGTGCCGGATCGAATTTGCGTGTCACTGAGATTCAGTGAACTGCTCTTGTGTTGATTTTTTTTTTTCTAAGGATCCGCAGCCAACAGAGAAATGCAACAGAATTGCTGCCCTGTTTATCGACAGCGGGCACCAAAAATCCATTCCCGTGGCAAATTAACCCCCTCACTGCCAAAATACAACTCAATACAGAATTGAAGCTCTTCCACCTCCACTGGTTTTTAGCTCTCAAGATGCAGCAGAATGATAATTCCCCGCAGGATCCAGTCACTCAGCTCCTTCCCGATGTGGAAGGCATCTCTATTGATTCATAATTATATTAATTTAATCTCTTTTTTTTGCTTTCCAGCTGATTTCTTCACAGCTGTCAGATATCAAGAGGGATGATGTGGAGACCGATGTCCTTGCAATAAGTGCAGTGCCCCCACCACATCCTCCAGCATCTTCTTCCTCCTTCAAGGAGAGGAAGAGGAGAAGATCTTCCCAAGTGCCATGTTCCTTGCTGTTGGGAAGGGAAATCCAGCACCTGGCTGAGCTGTTACAGTCTTGGGTTTTCCATGGGATGGCTGGGATGTCCCCCCTCCTGGCTTTTGGCACCAGCCCTAAGCCCTTTATCAGCCATGGCCAGTCTGAGCGCCTTTGAGCTCAACTGCTTCGCTGCCTGATGCTGAGGCTGGTGTCTCACCTCCTGCCCACAGATAAGGCACAGGAGTGGGATGGGAGGGGTGAAAAATCCTCCTGTGCCCAGAGCTTGAGGGCTTTAGACACCAGGTATGGTGAGGAGGCATGGAAAGATCCACGTTGGGGATGCAAAATGCTTGTGGGGAGCTGGAGGACTTGGAGGTGATGGAGATAAGGAGTTTTTATGCCCTGGGCTCTGAGCTGGGTCCAGGCAGCAGCCAGAAGAACAGGCCTGGGAGTTTTTCTGCTATGAGCAGCCCATTGACCTCATGTAGCTTGCCAGCAAATTTTCTCACACCATATTTGCACTGTGAGCTGTGTATAGGTGCTGCCGGCACGGCTTAGAGGGAGGGTTTCTTGCTGCTGGTGCCTCCTAACCAGGAATGACACCTTCAAAATCCCTCACTGAAACTAAGCTGGACTAAACCCAGCACTGTGGCAATGGCAGCTGCATCAGGGACCTGCTTGGGGTGGCTTCCATGGGCTGTCTGATGAGCTGGTGGCTCTGAACCAGCCATGAAGGTGAAGGATGCAACAGGCACGTGAATCCCTGAGACCTCTCTGCTCTTGTGTCCACGTTGCTTTTTCCTGGAGCTGGTGCTGGGCATGGTCGCCCCAGGTTACTCAGGGAGGTGAGGGGTTTCACCCCAGGGTTGGTACCTCTAAGTGACCTGGGGATATTTTCAATAAGATCCTTGAAAGGCAACTGGGAAGAGCCCAACCACTGCTTTTTGCTTTGAAATCACTGCCCAGTGCCTTGTGGTTCTGGCTGAAAATCAGCTGAAAACCATCAACACCCGTATCCCACTTGTGCAGCTTGAGGAATTTTCCCTTCTCCCCCTCATCGGCTTTTCTGTAAATAAAAATGAGCTTTATTGATTTTATTTCAGTAACGGAGAAATAATTTGCCTACAGCCTGAGCTCTCAGGGTGTTAAACTCCATCCAGGAGTGTGGTTTTGAGGTTTTTTTCCCTCCTTTTATAGCGTTTCTGATCTGTGTTTATGATGCCAGCACTGACACATTCTAAACTACAGCGTGGCTATAACCTCCGGAAAAACTCCCGGCGGGATTGAAATAGTGGTTGGCAAATGTTCCCTCCTCACTGGAGCTTGTGAATCAAAAACCATCAATGGTTTAAGCAAAGGTTTGTGCCAGGAAGGGAGAACTTATGCCGGAGTCGATGCATATTTGATTACCGCACTTATTCACTCGCAGCCCTTCTCCCTTCGAATCCAGCGTGGGTTTTAATTAAACACTCATTGGCGAGGCTGTTATTCTCCTTTGGAAAGTCTCCAAATGTCCGTGTTTTTTCCCCAAAATGATCACAAGGGGATGTGCTCCCATCCCCCTCATCCTCGGCGAGGTTTGTCTTCTGCAAGTACTGCTAATTACGTTAGTCTGGCCGACCGCCGGCTCTGTGATAGCATCTTTCATTAGCACTGACCTCTCCCTGCTCACAAGGAGCTGGCTGATGTTCCTGGAGTGGGGCCTTGTGGATGTCACCAAGAAATGGCC
The DNA here is from genome assembly GCF_000700745.2 of Antrostomus carolinensis. Taxonomy (NCBI): domain Eukaryota; kingdom Metazoa; phylum Chordata; class Aves; order Caprimulgiformes; family Caprimulgidae; genus Antrostomus; species Antrostomus carolinensis. The sequence goes on along the minus strand of NW_010325416.1, from coordinate 22,817 downwards.
CTTTGGCACCCTACAAGCAGGTCTGGGTCTTGCAAGTGATAGCATTGTGTTGAGCTCTGGTTTGTTAGCATCTGATTGCAAACGAGGTTACGAAGCTTGGGTGTAGCTCCCCATCTACACAAATGGATTGTCCCTGGTTGCAAACCAAAGCTGAGAAAGGCTGAGGTTGGTACCTCCAGGATCTGCTCTACCAAAGGGCTTCTGATGGCTGTGCTTGGGTGTCCAGCTTGGATTGGGTGCAGAAGGGGTGAAGAAATGAATGGGAGAGGACAGGACATCTCTTCTTGGCTTTAAACATCTTATGGAGGCTCTCCTGCTGGCAACGCAACCCATAGCAGCGTAGATGTTGCTGCAGACAACTCTCTATAGGGTTTAGGAGATACCACAGTTGGAGGTTGAGAGGTCTCACCTCCCTTACCAGCTTCTAGAGATGCTGCAATGGGTTTTTCCCTTCCCCTGGCTTTAAATTCCCACCTGGCTCCTCAACCACTGACACGAGTTTGCTCCTGCTTGTCAGGAACAAGACACTTAATTTGTCAGTTTGCTACGCTCAATATTTCTTTCATGTTTTACGTCAATTTTAAATGCAAAACATGTCTGGATAAATTCACTTTTTTTGCCTTTTTTTCTTTCCACCTTTACTGTAGCAGACACATTGAAGGTAGCTGTGTTTAATAAAAAAAAAGAAGATTTTAAAATGCTGGTTTTGCACTTCTTTAATTGACTTCCAATTTCCATTCATATGCAGCCTGGCATCTCTCAAAGAGGGGTGGGGGGGAAAAGAGCACTGAGCAAATAAGAAATGCGTCACTCAACTGGTTTTTTAACCATAATCAAAAATGTAAAAATTAAGAATGTGAATCAATGTACATTAAACTATGTAATTGCTTAAATAAACGTGGCGGGGGTAGATAATGGGTCTTCCTGATTAGAAGAAAATATCAAATTTAGTGCAAAGGTTATATTTGGTTGGGAAGCAGCATGATTTAATGGTTGCACTCTTCTTTTTTGGGGGTAAACCAGGCAGGGAGGGCTCAGAGGGCAGCTGGTGGAAGGATGAAGGAGCTGAGAGTATCTTTGGTGGCACCTTTGAGGGAATCACAGGGATGGAAGAATTGCTGGTGGATGGTGGAAATTGGTTTTCCCAGCTCTCATGAGCCTGGTGGTGGTTGTGTTTTCTCTTCCAGCACCTGGTCCTGGTGGTCCTTGACCCAGAGAAGGTCCTGGCTTGCAGTGACCGGTCTTGCAGCAAGGGAAGAGGCTCCCAAGAGCAGGACCCTCCAGGTAAAGCCCCAGCCCAGCTGGGTTTATTGTGATCTCTCAGTATTTCTCACTACTTGAACTTGCTTGGGGTGGTTTGTAGCTCTATGGGGCACACTGTGGAGTTTTATTAGGGTGCACCTTGTGCCTCCCA
>NW_010325416.1:16582-21385 GCF_000700745.2 Antrostomus carolinensis | reverse complement strand
CTTTCCCTTGTAAATTGTGGCAGCTTTGCCAACCCAACCAGCAAAAATAAATAATATCCTGATGCTGCAAGCTGCACTGACACTGCTCGATGGTCTTATGCTTGTCCTGAGAGCTTCAAGCCTATGGGTTGAAGCTGCTGCCCATCAGCAGAAACACCAAGGTGGTTGTCCAGCACAGTTGGAAATCAATGGCCAGCATCTGGTAGTGGTAGGAGTTGGTTGATGATGCTGCTGTTGCCACCAGGCCTGCCAGCCCTCCAAATGCATTTGGGAGCACAAAAAAAAGTCATGCAGGTCTGAGTATCAGCTTGTGTTTGTCCTTTCCCCTTTGCTTTCCCTTACCCGCAGCCAAAAGTCATTTCACTGTCAACCACAGGATCACTGATTGCTTTTTCTTCCAAACCCATTTGTCCTCACCTGCAGAACAAGCAGTGCTCCTGCACGGGATGTCCCCAGTGCTTTTAATCTCCAAAATGCCTCCCTAGGTGAATCAAGTTGATATTGGAGAGTGCAGGAGCAGGGGGAGAGCTGCCCACCCATAGTCATTGCTATTCATTCCTCACCGTCATGCTGGAGAATGAGGAAAAACTGGAGGGTTTTGAGGTTGCAGCCTGGAAACGAGGAGTTAAAGGAAAGGTGAAATATTAAGTGGAAGCAAAGAGGCACCTGAGAAGGGCAGAGTCCCAGGAAAGCTTTTCTGGGGATGAAAAAAAACCTGTCACCTGGAAGAGCTCCAGCTGCCCGGCATGTCCTCTGCTCCCCAGCGCCCAGCCTGTGGTGACAGGGACACCGAAGGGCATGAAACCAGGATGCTGATGGGGACAAGAGGCCGGTTGCAGGTTGCAAAGGGGCTGGGCTGCTCCAGTGAAGAGGTTGGTATTTGGGTTTGGTGGGGGAAGAAGTAGAGATGTGTTGCAACATGTGAGCCCATCTCATTGAGCTTGCTGCTCCGAGTGCTGGCTGTGGAGGCAGCTAAAGAGCAGAGTTAAATAATAATTATAATATTAAAGAGGTTTTTGGGGGGTTTTTTTGACTCACAAAGTTTACCAGCCCAAGCATCCCAGCAGAGAGAGATGCTGGGATGCAGGAGGCTGCAGCCCTGACACATCTTTGGTGGGCTGGTCCTCTTAGGAAAGGAAGAGGTGGCCCCAGGGTGGGTGAAAGGCTGGACCGTGGCATTTTTAGCACAGGGAGAGGGTGCATCATCCACCCTCCATCAGCAGAAGCCATGTGCTATGGCTAATGAGCAAAGCTCAGAGGCAGGGTTGATTTACGCAGCCTCCCAAGGTCTCCTACCATGGATGGATGCCACTGACCTTCACAGGAAGCCCTTGAAGGCAGAAACACGAGGCCTACAGGCAGTGATCGAGAGAAGTAATAAATACTTTTGGGAGCACTTTGAGAGAACATTAACCTGAGCTCTCCTAAACCACCCTGAGCAGCAAGGCATGAACGGTGATACCATGGGCTGCTCCAGCACCATCTCGTATCTCCAAGCACTTCAAGCACATCCATGACCTTGTGCTCATGACTTGGCACTTCAAGTGCATCCGTGACCTTGTGCTCATGACTTGGCACTTCAAACGCATCCATGACCTTGTGCTCATGACTTGCTGTCACCAAGGAGGCAGGTCCAGGAGGGTTTTGTCCATCTGGGAGCTGTTTTTGTCTGTCTGGGGCTGACAGATGACGTATGACAAGTCGTTTCTCTAATGGCTGGAGGGGAAGAAAATGCAATTACCCAAAGTAGGCTTTTGGCAGGACATGGAGGTAGCAGAGTGAGGCTGGTGAAACCTGAAGAAAAAGGGGATGAAAGATCAGCTGCTCACATCCAGGGCCCTGCTTTGCTTTGGTTGCCTCCTCAGAGACGTCGTTTGTGCAGTAATTAGCGATGTAAAACATGTGTCGGCCTCTTTGTTCCCATTAGGCTCAGCTACGGCTCGAAATGATGCGCAACAGTAGCCCGTGGTTAATTTTACCAAATGTTCACTTTAATTTCATTTCAGACCAGCTGTCTATAAATCTATAGCACCTATTTACATCGCCTGCATAGAAATATATGTACATTAGTCCGTGCTGAGGGTAAGGGAATGGATAACAAAGCACTCACCCTGGGGTGATGTGTGCAGTCAAGCCTGAAGGCTCAATCTTGGCTTGATGCCGATGGGGATGACCTTTGGGTGATCAAACCTCCCTGTTGTGTTCCTCCACCCTAAAAATCCCTCGTGTGTTGCGTGTCCAGGTCAATATTAAACAGAGTGTAAAGCAGCTTCTTCTGGGACAGCGCGCAGGTGGGAGCCTGCGCTGAGCTGTGCTTTATTTGCATCCCAGCACGCACGCCCATGTTTAAATACCTCTAAGCAAACAAGTCCACCCAGCTCCTGCTTTGCTCTTCTTTATGTCTTCAAGACTGGGTTTACTGGTAGTATCCAAGGGCAATGTGTCTCCTTCCTTAATGGTTTGTTGCCTGCTTGATGGTGGGTATGGGAAACATTGCCTTGGTAGCGTTGATCCCATGTTACGTGGTCCAATGTAGGCTGGTGGCTTCTTCTACCAGCTTTCACCATGATGTCACATCTGAGCCACCACTGTTGCGTTAGACCACAGCATGGATCCCTCAAACTTGTGTTTGTGCTGTCCCTCCTTCTGGCAACACCAGGACGGCTGCGAGGAGGCTGCCACGGGGCGATGGGAAGGGCTGCAGCTCCTTGGTTCCGAAGCGTGGTGAGATGTGGTCAGCCAGGAAGCGTATATGAAAGTGCCGGCCGACACAGTGGACCAGGCTGCCCACCACGGCACAGTGGAAGATGGATGGGTCAGGCATGGCATAGGTGGCACACTCGTACCATAGCTTGGCCTTGGCTCCACAGCGGTAGACGCTGATGCCCATGTTACGGTGGAGATCAAAGCGGTAGATGAAACCATTGGTGCTCACCATCTCAGTTGTCCTGTCCTTGCCACCGCTGACCAGGCTGACCCTCCAGCTGTCCGAGCGGGCAGCGTAACACAGCAGAACATAGCGCAAGGTCCCCCCTGTCACATAGATCTCCCCGTCGCACACTGTGGCAGTGTGGGCCACAGCGAAGGTGTCATGAGGTAGGGGGGCAGTGAAGGTCCAGCGGTCCTGCCGGGGGTCATAGCGCTCCACTGTGTAGAGACACTCACCACCAATGGCATAGAGGTGACCATCCAAGGCCACAAGCTTGCAGTGGGGCCGTGCTTGGTTCAGGGGGCAGATCTCCCTCCAGATGTTGGTCAGAGGGTCGTAGCAGAAGACACGGTTGGAAGGTCTCTGCATCCGGCCCGTGCCCTTGCAGCCGGCCACCACAAAGAGGTAGTTGAACATACTGCACATAGCACACCCTTGGGAGACCACCTCTGGTGGCACATGGCAGAGGTGACTCCAGCAGTCCCCTCCATCATCGTAGTAGCAGAGGTGGCTGGTGTGGAGGCCGGGCTCGTGCACGTTGATGTCTGCCATGGCCATGTACATCTTCCCCTTCATCCTCTGCTGCAGGATGAGCTCCCGCTCGCTGGCGTTGAGATGGCTGTAGATGGAAGGTGTCCTCAGCACCTGCAGGTAGTTGTCACTCATCACCTTGTAGGCGGCCTCCTGAAGGTGACCCAGCTTCTGCGCCTTGGCCATGCAGAGGATCTCGTAGCAGTTCCCCAGGTCCACGTGGGTGGGTGGTGGCATTTGGAAGAGGTTGGTACCAGCCACCAGCCCTGGCTGAGGGCTTGCTGGTGGTGTGCCAGCTGATGCCATGACTCCAAAACCCTCCATGGGCAGCTGGAGGTGGGGGCTGTCGGCGATTCGGAGGATGCTCTCCTTGCGACCAGGAGCTGGTGGCTTGGGGGAGATCTCCAAGCTCCCTGTAGTTGATGGGACTATGGAGGAAGTGGTGGGATCCCGTATTGTCAAAGTCTGGTCCATCTCCTGGGTTACAAAGCCCTGCAGCTCTTTGAGCCTCTCTGAGCTGCAGTGCTGGGATGTTCCCGGAGGGATGTAGGGGGGAGACCTTTTCTTCAACACCGACTGGGAGATGGACTGGACGTAGTAGTCGTAGACTTTGCCTTTGAGGCCATGGGATGGTTGCCTGTCCCCCTCCTTCACCCGCCGCTCAGTGATGTAGTTCTCCTCCACCTGGATCTTTGCAACCGAGGAGAAAGAGTAGGTGGAGTCCGACCCCACGTTGCTGCTCGTCATTGTCAGCCCCAGGTTTGAGGTGACGCTGAGGGTCTGGATCTTCACCCCACGCCCCTCAGCCTCCTTCTCTGTGCTTTGGGCACGTCCATCACCTGCTGTCTGGGCATCAGCAACCCTGGGGGAAAGCCTGGTGTCTGGGGCAAGCCTGCCCTCCTCCTCCTCGCAGCTGCTTGGTGCTTCGGACACGTCCCCAGGGTTGTAAGAGCTCAGCTTGCTTCCTGGCTTGCTTCCCAGCTCACTTCCTTGCTCGCTTCCCAGATCACTTCCCAACTCAATTCCTGGCTCTATTCCTGACTTGTTTCCCATCTCACTTCCCCTCCTGGCCACCCCCCATCTTCTACAAGTCAGCCCTACTTCAGAAACCATCTCCTCTCCTTCCTCCTCCTCACCCCTTGGCAGATTTTGATTCCCCCAGGGAAGCCTATGCCGTGTCCCAGGGATGCTCGCTTGACCGCTTCCTTCTCCATCCCCACCATCCCTCCTCACCTCCCCACCATCCCTCCTCACAACCCCACCATCCCTCCTCATTTCCACTCCATCCCTCCTCACCTCCCCTCCATCCCTCCTCACCTCCCCTCCATCCCCCCTCACCTCCC
>NW_010325416.1:15618-16470 GCF_000700745.2 Antrostomus carolinensis | reverse complement strand
CTCACATCCCCACCATCTCTCCTCACCTCCCCACCATCTCTCCTCACATCCCCACCATCTCTCCTCACATCCTCACCATCCCTCCTCATCTCCCCACCAAACCTCCTCCTCCGTCTCAGACCTGCCGCACCGTCCTCATCCCCATCCCTGGCAGCATTTTCCCTCTGCTCTCTTCCCACGTTATCCGGTGGGATTTGGTCCTCAGCAAGCGAGCGGGACTTATAAAACCTGTAGGCCAAAGTCAGGAGGAGCAGAGCGGCGGCGGAGAGGACCAGCTTGCCGGCCAGCTGCATGTCGGACTGCCAGGACACGGTTACCTGCTGGGGCATTTTTCCATACCAGGAATACGAAGAAGCAGATTAATGATTGCCGAGTGAGCCCGGAGCGTAGAGCTGAAGGTTTGGGGCAAGGTGACTTTGAGTAGACAAAAGCTGGCAGGAGGTTTCTGAACGAGCTTTGCATGTTTGGGATGGGCTGGGTTCCGGGGAAAAGGTTCAGCCCAGAGTTGGCAGCACGGAGTCGGATTTATGAGCCTGGTAAACAGAGAGGCTCGGAGAAAAGCGAAAGGAAGCACAAAGGCAGGAAAATGATCTCCTCCGAGCAGTCCCCTGCTGCCTCCCTGGGTTTGGTTTTTTTTTTTACTATTTAAAAAAGATTGGAAAAGGAGAAAATAACTTTTTTCATCTAGAAAAGGTCCCTCATCCCTGGGTGCAGGGGCTGGGAAGGGAGGGAGAAGCAGCCGGGTGCTGCGTGGACCTTTGGTCCGATGCCGAGCAGCTGCTCCGCGACAGAGACGGGTGACTAATTCAGTGGCCTTCGTTTGTGGCACGCTGCCTAACGAAGGGTGACGGG
>NW_010325416.1:13056-15597 GCF_000700745.2 Antrostomus carolinensis | reverse complement strand
CTCTTTGAGGCCAACCTGGAAGTGGCAGGGGAATTAAAAGCCGGTAGTGGAGGAGTTGGGGGCTTTGGGAAGAGGAAAATTGGCCACCGAAGAGCAAATAAAGGCAGGAGCGAAGCTGCCGCGCTTGTGTTCAGAGACTTGAATCCATGTGCGTGAGGAGAGGGATGAACCAAGGGGACCAAACAAAATACTTGGGACACCAAGGAAATTTGGGATGGGAGAGGTGTAAGTCATCATTTCCAAGTGATGTGCTGTTGTGTGTGGGATGTCTGCAGGGACTGGAGTTGCTGTGGGGAAACTGAGGCACGGAGAGTTCCAGACAGTGTCACAGCTTGCTTCTTTCTCCCCCTGGATAGATGTTGGTGATGTGTCTGGTTCTGATCTGAATTTCAAAGATTTAAGGGAATTGTCATCCCCACTGTCCCCAAGGCAGCTGAGTCCCCCACGCTTGGACCGCGGCAGGGGGGAGAAGAGGGGGCCTGGGGAATGGCATCGCTCTGCAGCTGCCGCCGAGTGAGCTGAATTCAAAGGATAAAATTAATTTCTTTCCCCCCCCAGGGGAACGTCTCACATGCTGAGAGATACATGAAGAAACGAGGCCCTGCAAGGCGGCAAAGAAATGGCCAAAACGTGGGTGGAGGTGGGCAGCAGCTCCTGTTTGTGTGCAGGAACTCGCTTCTTGCCAGGTTGGTCCTGATCTGGTGGGATTTGCTGGAGAAATGAGCCCAGGAGATGTTAAAACAGCTCCTTGTATGAGATGTGGGTGCGATAGGTCACACTGCATAGAGTCATAGACTGGTTTGGGTTGGAAGGGACCTTAAAGATCATTCAGTTCCAACCCCCCTGCCATCAGCAGGGACACCTTCCACTAGACCAGGTAGCTCAAAGCCTCATCCAACCTGGCCTTCAACACTTCCAGGGAGGGGGCATCCACAACTTCATGGCTCGGAGGGGTGGGGTCTTGCCATGGATCTTTAATGGGTGTGGGTGCTCATGAGCTCACACTCGGTGTCTGCAGGTTCCCAGACCTCATCCCCTGTAGCAGCTGATCTTCACCAGCCATTGCACGAGCTCAGGCACTGCCTTTTGCGATGGGGAGGAGCATCTGAACCTCCTTGGGGCACGTTCTTCACCATCACTGGCATCTGCAAGCACTGAGATGTCGACCCTGCCAGTGGTGAGATGCTGTTTGTCACCTGATGGCTTCACACAGGGACCGTGGTGATGCTGAAGGGGATGGGGATGGTTGGATATCTGCCATTAGATGTGCCATGGATGCTTGTTAGGTGGAAGACCGTGTGCTAAATAGTGCAATATTTATATATATGTGTATGGAAAGAGGATGGAAAAGAAGCCGAGGTGGTAAAATCCCTGTGTACCTCCCTGCAGTGAACGGGGAAAGGCCACCAGTGGTTTCTAGGGAGATGTTTGTGAAGCTGTCATCTTGTGTGGGGGCAGCGTGGGGAAATGCAGCCATAAAGAGGCTGGGGGAATGAGGAGATTTCAGTTAAGAGCTGATGTGTCCTGCTCAGTTGCACCTCAAACATGGACCAAGGGTCAAAACAACAGCCGCCAAAACCCACCTGGTCGCTCCCCTCCATCCTATTTGACACAGGGACACAAAGTTCATCGTTGTGGGGCTTGGCCAAAATCTCAGGGCAGACGTGTTCCTCGTGCCTGCAAACACAGAGGGTCCCAAAACCGAGGCTGGAGTTGGGATAACTGGGATGTTCATCAAGGCTTGGGTACGTGTTTTGGGGGTCAGCTAATTGACCAAGGGTCTGGCCACCCACGTGTGGCTGTGGCCCCCAGGTTTCTTCATCTCTCACTGTCGTGGTTTTTAATCTGCAGGTCGATCTACAAAGATCCTTGGGTTCCTGAGCTGGGACGTATGAATTATGGAGGCACTGGGTGGCCCTGTGAACCTGACCACGACAATAATTGTAGCTGCTAATGAGGTGAGGGAGGCAGGTGAAGCATCGAGCAAAGCACCATCGCTCCCACCAGCATTCCCAGCCCCGTTGAGCTGGAGCATCCCTGTTTTTCACCCCCCACCTTAATATCCCAGAGGGTTTAGGGGCTTGGATGTGCCATGTCCTTGAGAGACGCAGGGCTGGGCTGCCAGACCCTGGCTGCGTGCCAGGATAAACGCGGTTCTCCAGGTTATCGGTGGGTTTTTATGGACCTCAGGGTGGAAAAACATGGAGTGCAGCAGGAGGCGAGCACGTTTTTGACAGGCAATGTGCTCTGGGTGCTGTTCCCTCCATAAAAAGCAGGACGAGGGGACCAGAGCCTGATTGCTGAGCTTGAGAGACTGAAAATGATGTCGGGAAGGAGGGTCCCGGCGGCAAAACCGCAGGTCCAATGTGTAAACGTATATTTATCTATACCTTGAGGTAAGAGATAGAGAAGAGGAGACTTGAGAAGAGGAGACTGAGGGGACACCTAATTAATGTTTACAAATATGTTAAGGGCAAATGTCATGAGGATGGAGCCAGGCTCTTCTCAGTGATGCCCAACGATAGGACAAGGAGCAATGGG
>NW_010325416.1:9642-12824 GCF_000700745.2 Antrostomus carolinensis | reverse complement strand
CGAGCAGCAGTGTAAGGGAGCAGGGGACGTGGCGGTGACGTCTCGGTACTTGTGACTCTAATTGAATGTAATTGCCACCTCGAAATTTTACTAAAACCTTTTCAAAGTCCCCTGAAATTAAGGAACACGGATAACGCCGCTCCTTGGGGTTTTCAGCTCGCCTCATCCCTAAGAAGCGCGATTAATTTTTTACAAGCTAATCATATCTCTTCGGCAGGTTGTCAGCCGCGGATCTGTCGTCTCTCATCAATAATGAAACAACCTGAGCAGCTCTTTACCTCTCCAGTCTCCTGCATTATTCACTGCCAGGTCCTCAAACAATGGGGTGTGTGGTAGAGGGGGGGGGTGCCAGGGATTTAATTGGTGTCCTTTGTAATTACCTGTAGGAAGGTGGATGGGGTGGTAGGGCTGGTAGGTGAAGGATGAGAGGGGTAAGAGGTGAAGGTGAGGTCCAGCATGGTATGGGAGGTTCTCTTTGGACCATGGCTTTGGTGAGGTGGCAGCTCGCCATGTCCTTCACCTTGAGGGCACTTTGGGAAACTAGGCATCATTTCTGGCCAAATGGAGGAGAGACTCCTGTGTCCTCTCAGGCATCACTTTGGCTGCGCTGGTGCTGAGAAGGTCCCATCCTATCGCCTGATTCATCACCATGGGAAAGAGCTAAGCATCCCAAATGCAGTCAGAGGGATGGATTTGGGATGCAGGACCTCCAAGCCCACTAGTCCTCTCCCAGCTGCTGGATGGGATGGGATCATCATTCTTGAGATGGCACCAAGCAGAGCCAGTTGATGGTGGCACTGCCTCTCTAATGGTCCTCATTTCCATGGTTCTGGGCTAAAATCTCCATATTTGCATTTAAATAGAGATTTGGGTGTCTGTAAATCCCCATTTTTGAAGCGAGAAGGTCTAATGGTTGTTTAATCACATTGGGATGAGGCCCCTGGAGCATCTCCAATCCAGTGAGGAGAGGGAGAAGTATCCATGTCATGGTGAGGGAGGGGTTCGCCTGTGCCTGCTCAGCAGCATGGGGGAAACTGAGTCACAAAGATATCCCTAAAAAAATTAAAATATCTTAAAAAAAAACAAAACAAACCAGGTTCCCTCCTTGCCCAGGGAGGTGCTGGTCAGGCAGAGGGAGAGAGAGCGGCTCAGGCAGTTGATCCGAAGGGATCTGGCTGCTCGGACGCTGTTGGAAGCGGAGCCGTTGATCCTCCTCCATCCCAGCCAGCCCCAGTCTGTCCCCGCGCTGCTGCCAACCCAAATTATCACGTACGGGAAGAAACTCCTGAGCCGTCGCCTGTTTGTTCAGCTCCTTTGAGGCTGGGAAATCGCTTGCAGCGAGGTTGGCAACAGAGCGTGGTAGGGACTGAAGCTGCTTAATAATAATTAATCATAATAGTAATAATAATGCTTAGCACTCGTCCAGGGCTTTGGAAAGATGAAGCGCTGCATGGCTGCTGGCTAATCCTTTAGGATTAAGAGTTCCTGGAGGAAAAGGGGAGGGGAGAACCACATCCTCAAGCTCATCTTTCCCCTCATCCACTCCCCAGGGATCCTGGCGTGGAACCCGATGCTCTCAGGCCACCGTGGGGAGGGCAAACAGCCGGGAAAACCGCTGGCATCCCTCAGCACCAGGCAGGATTGAGGTAAAACCACCTGTTTTTTTGCAAAGAGCCATCCCACAGCAGGATTAACGCTGTGCTGGGATGTGCCCGGTGACACAGGGTACCACAGGAGTGGCCAGAATCTGGCCATGCTCCATCGTTATCTGTTTCCGCGGTGACAGTTAGCCAGGAGGGATGGGGAGGGTGGCACGGAGCAAACGTGGGCACAGTGTGTTAAAGTTGGTTGGTGTTTCTGTGCAGGTGCTGCTGATGGGACACATGCTGTCTGCTCATGTGTGAGTGGTGACATTTTGGGTTGGGATCTGCCTGTGACTTAGAGATTGAGTGTCCAACGTGGGACAAGAGCTGTGCCCGGCTCCCGTCTTCCAGCAAAGCCCAGTTGCCCCAACTGAAACCCTGGAATATAAGGTCAGTGATCCATAGTTTTTAGGTTCCCAGTGCCACCATCCGCATGTAGGACTTGTCCCCAACATCCCTCATGCTGGGGACATATATGATCCCTACCCAGGGGAGCTGAGACCTGGAGCATCTCAGTACAGTGAGAATGGTGTAAATGGATTTTTTCCAGGGGAATTTGGTCCTGCATAAAAGACACCCCCCCCCCAGGGGAATTTGGTCCTTGCATAAAAGACACCCCCCCCCACAAAGATCTTGCAAAGCCTCTGGGTACCCCAAAAAGCTTCTGAGTGCCCCAGCACAAGGCAAACCAGTAAACACAACCTTCTACTGGGAGAGATTTTTCTTTTTCCTTTTAATTAAATTGTCTGAGGAAGCCAAGACACAGACAGAGAGAGACCGAGACTGTAAATAGTATAGAAAATAAAAGAGAGAGAGAGAGCGAGAGAACCGATTGCCGGAGGTGTAAATGTCAGGTGGAGCCGTACGGAGGAGGAGGAAGAGGAAGAGGCAGGTGAAGCTTCACGTTAGCTCCAGGATCACTGTTAGGGTGAGCGCCAAAACTAGTCTGAAGCCGCAGTGGCCGGTAAGTGAACCTAGGCAGGAGGAGAAAAGGGATGGGGAGTTTAGGGAGCCATGCCTTGATGCTTGAGTTCAAAGCAGGATAGGGGTCACCACCTTTATTTTTGGGGGGATCCCCCTCTTAAAGTTGCTATGGAGCTTGTGTAAGGTGGGCAGCAGGTCAGGGAGGCTGTGGGGAGCATCCATGGGGCTCCTTTCTTGCAAGGACATCCCTTCTGCCAAGGGCAAGGGCTTGGGGCCGTGCAAGGAGAAATGTTCAAGGGCTTGTGACCATGCAAGGAGGAGATGCTCTCTGCATGATCCTTGAGGGATTTTGGGTCGAAATACCAGTGCCACCACCACTCACCATTGGAGTCCTCTGTTCCTCTGGGAATATTTGGGTTTTCTAATGGGAAAGAAATAGCAGAGAGACAATTTTATTGGGGGGGTGGGGGGAGATGAGCAAGTATTTATGGAGGGAGGGGTGACCCCCATGGTGCCACCATACCAAAAACGATGAGCCGGGTGTGGGTGTCGGTGGAGCCCAGGGGGTTCTGGGCCGTGCAGCGGTACATGGAGCCGTTGAGCTCGGCCGGCACC
>NW_010325416.1:9242-9627 GCF_000700745.2 Antrostomus carolinensis | reverse complement strand
TTCCCATCGTGCTCAGTGCTGCCGTCGAGGAGCCGGCTCCCCACCCGTGTCCAGGTGAAGAGGGGCTCAGGGAAGACTTCATTCTGTGGGGAGATGAGAAGCTGTGAGATGAGTGAACAAACCTTGTCTTGTACCTGGAGCAGGGACAGAGTACAGCTGAAATGCCCAGGGGTGCACCAAGGTAGGGACCGTGATGCAACCTGACGCCACCAACCCAACCACATAAAGAGCTGGGGCAGATGCAAGGTTGTCCATTGGCATAGCATCACCCCACGGTGATGGGGATGGATGGAGATGCTCACCTGGAAGCCCTGCACCAAGATACGCACGGTGTCTCCAACACGGGCTCTCGTTGGGGTCATTGTGATCTTTGGGCCCTTGGGAG
>NW_010325416.1:7628-9111 GCF_000700745.2 Antrostomus carolinensis | reverse complement strand
ACGGTGTGTGCCAGCTGGGAGGGGGGCTGCTGGCTGGGTGATTGATGGACAGGCTGACAGATGTCCAAATGATTGATAGACAGGTAGGCAAGGACCCCGCAGGCAGATGAACAGGAAGACTGTGGGATTGATAGATGACTGTAATGGGATGCGTTGACGGTGAAGGACACATTTCCTAATCAAGCCACTCTCTGCTCAGAAACAGGGGTCAAGAGGAATCAGGTTGGGTTGAAGCCATGGAGATGGGCATCTCAGAAAAGCATTCCCAGGACAAGGTGGTACTGGTGAGTCATGCACACATGGTGTTAGCAGGGGAGATGGCCACAAAGGCAATGCCAAGGAGAGCCATGTAACGAGGATGGGACCCGTTTTCCCACGCCAGACTTGGGGTTCATCATTTTGCAGTGAGCCAAGTGCCCTAATAGGCCAGGAGCAAAGTCCAGTCTTCTTCACTCAGCCTGAGGGGAGGAAAGCTGGAGCAGCCTGCCCAGGAGGGTGCCCCAAAGCAGGGGCAACCCCAGTGGAATGCTCAGCCTCTTCTGATGAGGAACCAGAAGGTAGGGGAGGCTCAGCCTTGCCTGGAGGCTAGTTGACCAGCCAAGGTGGGGCAGAAGTGAGGGGCCCCACTAACTACTCTGTTCACTGGCTCCCACGGTCACTTGCTCTTCTAGGGTTCTAGACATGCTACACTGGCCTTAATCCCACCACTTTATCACAGCTGGGGGTCTCATCAGCCCCACAGGCTGCCCCTATGCAGGGGTTAACCTGGCTCCCCACCAGCAATCCCCACTGGGATGAGTTGGGTGGTGATGGCCAACAAGGATGATGGTATGTCCTCAGGTCTCCTGGGACCAAGTATAGATGGATGGAAGTGATGTCACTATGGGATGAAGGTATGTGTCCCCCTGCCCCAACATGACATCAGTCCAGATGAGCTCCTCCATCCCATCTCCCTACAACACACAGCAAACCCCTTCTCTTGCCTGATAGAACCCCCAAAACCTTCAAGTCTACTTTTGTGGAGCCCTGGCATCGCTACCTCCTATCATCATGCAACCCTACATGGGTGCCAGAAAACCCCCAAAGGAAAAGGTACAAAAAATAAAAATGTGCAAAAAATGCAAAAAGTGAAGAAAAAAAGGAAAAAAAAAGTGCAAAAAAAATGCAAAAAAATTCCAAGAAACCCCCCAAGCCAACCACGATGGCCACGCTTACCAAGCGTCACCTCGGACTGCATGGGCATGGAGAGCGCCGGGTGCTTCACCTCACAGCTGAAGAGCGCCTCGTTGTCGATTTGGGGGTTCAGGGTCCAGGTGAGGGTGGCCCGCGCCTCCACCGTCCCGTCGCTGACGGGCGCGTGCGTGTGACGGAAATAGTAGATGGGCTCCGCCACGTGCACCCACCGCGGGAATTCCCGGCTCACCACCGTTTCGGGGATGGTTTCGGTGACGGGATCTCGCTCGGCTGCCAGCCCCCGTGGGGG
>NW_010325416.1:2153-7584 GCF_000700745.2 Antrostomus carolinensis | reverse complement strand
CACCTCTCCTTCAGCCGCCAGTGATTTCGGCACCTTGGTATCATCCAGGTCACGGTGAAGGAGGTTACGAGGTGCCCAGCTCCCGGCGCCGGCCGGCGGCTCTGGCAGTGGCACCTCTCCTTCAGCCGCCAGTGATTTCGGCACCTTGGTATCATCCAGGTCACGGTGAAGGAGGTTACGAGGTGCCCAGCTCCCGGCGCCGGCCGGCGGCTCCGGCAGTGGGGTGGCCTCGATGGGTTCTCCATCCCGCTTGAAGTACACCTGTGTGGGGACAAAAAGGACTGTGAGCCCAGTGGGGACAACCACCACCCTGGACATCCCCAGCATCACATCTGGTCCCAAGGTCTCCATGGGAAGATGCTGCAAGACAGGATTGGGGTAGCAGGCAGCTACTTGTCTTATTTTGCCTCCAAAAGCAGCACATATATATTAGTTATTTATAATATATATATTTTTATGCTTGCTTCATATATATAAATACACCCATGAAAGATTAAAGACTCTGGGGGCTCACCAGCGGGGCGGGCTTGCCACCAGAGACCACGCACACCAGGGTGAAGTTCTGTGCCTGGTAGCGGCTGAAGGGCGCGGGCGTGTCAGCGGCGAGCACCGAGATGGATGTCGGAGGAGCTGTCAGGGAGCAGAGCCAGGGCATTAGCACAGCATCCTTGACACCCACTCATCTTCATCCCTATCTCCATCCTTGTCCCTGTCCCCATCTTCATTCCTATCCCTATCCTCATGCCCATCCTTGTTCTCCATCCACATCCTCATCCCCATCCCTGTTCTCTATTCACATCCTCATCCCTGTCTTCATCCTCATCTCCAGCCACATCCCAGTCCCCATTCCCATGCTCATCCCCATCCCTGTCCCCATTCTCATCCTCATCCCCATCCCAATCTTCATCCTCATCCCTGTTCCTCATCCCTATTGTTATGTCTGACCTCATCCTCATCTCCATCTCCATGTGCCTCCTCATCCCTGTCCCCATTGCCATCCTTATCCCCATCCCTGTCCCCGTCTTCGTCCCCATCCTCATCCCCATCTCTGTTCCCCACCCCTATCCTTATCTCCACCCCCATCTTCATTCCTGATCCCATCTCCATCCCCATCCCTGTCCCCAAATCCCTGCTGTCCCCCCACCCTGTGACCCCACAGCCCTTTCCCCTCTGGTCCCGCCCGCTGAGGGGCTGCACTCACCCATCACGTTGAGGAACACATTCCCAGAGGCCAGGACCACTTTCTCCCGCGTCGCTCGGTCGTAAATCCCCACGTGACACTCGTAGGGACCGTTATCCGAAATACGAACCTCGGGAAGGCTGAGGAGGAGAAACAGGACTCACCACTTGCTCCCCGCTCCATCCCGACCCCGATTTCCTGGGGGATGCAGCGGTCGGCGTCCGGATGTCAAGGCGTCGGATGAAGTTGCTTTTCGCCGGTGATGGGGATCGATAAACTATTAATAACGGCAAAGGCTGCGGGAGCGTTGCTGGGTAATGCAGTTTAGCAGCTGGAGTTTACGGGCACTGACAGCTCCTTGGGAGGGTAAGTAATTGTGTTATTGAAAAGAGAAACGGACAGGAGGTAACGGCACCGCCGGGAGCCAAAACCCGCAAAGCGTGGACGTTAAACGCCCGCGAACTGCTGCTGGGAACGGCTCGGTGCTGGTTACAGATCGCCCGGGTGAGGTACCAGCCGCAGCAAAGCGTGGAGGATTGGAAGCATCAAAAACCCAAAGTCCAAGCAAACCCAGAGCATGCTTCGATCCGTGTATTGGCTACATTCTTGATATACACGGAACCCCAGAACCATCTCAACTGGAAAAGCCCTTTAAGCTCA
Source organism: Antrostomus carolinensis (assembly GCF_000700745.2). Classification (NCBI taxonomy): domain Eukaryota; kingdom Metazoa; phylum Chordata; class Aves; order Caprimulgiformes; family Caprimulgidae; genus Antrostomus; species Antrostomus carolinensis. The sequence goes on along the minus strand of NW_010325416.1, from coordinate 5,744 downwards.
TCGAGTCCAACCATGAACCCAACACTGACAAGTCCCCAACTAACCCATGTCCCTCAGCACTATGTCTACACAACTCTTCAATCCCTCCAGGGATGGGGACTCCGCCACTGCCCTGGGCAACCCCTTCCAATGCCTCAGAACCCTTTCAGGAGAGAAATTCTTCCTCACATCCCATCTCAACTGCCCTGGGCACAACTGGAGCCCATTTCCTCTTGTCCTGTCCCTTGGGCCTTGGTTGAACAGACCCACCCCCACTTATATATATATTAAAAAAAAAACAGGAGAGGAAGAGATATGTGAAAGGATCAGTGCTGCTGGAGATGGAAATTCTCACACCTGCTGCAAAGGAGCCACTTTGTCAGTTGGCAGCATCATCCCATCTCACCAGTAAGCAGCACCTTGCTGTCCAGCAGCACCATCCCATCTCGCCATCCAGCAGCATCATCCTACCTCATTAGTTGGCATCAACCCACTCCACCGGTCAGCAGCTCCCCACCTTGCTGGCTGGCAGCATCAGCCCACCTCAGCAGTAGCATCATCCCACCTTACCAGTCGTCACCATCCCACCTTGCTGGCTGGCACCATCATCCCATCTCACCAGCATCACCATCCCACCACAGCAATCATGATGGGGGCAATTCCTGCACAGAGCACCCAGAAAATCCCCTCCAGCTCAAAAAACCCCCCCATTTTTCTGTCCAAACCCCAGCGTGCACCTCACCGGGCTTCCCAGGCTGGGGAGGGGAGAGGAAAACGCGGCGCTGCCTTGCCGCATCCTTTCTGAAAGCCCCTGGCTGCCTTCCCGTGCCTCCTCCTCGCCGTGCGAGCCCCCTGCCAGCACAAACAAGCCCCCGTCGAAGCGAACAGTCGCTTGGCAGCTCCTTTGAACGGCCGCGACGCTCTCAACTACGGTTCCACCATCTGTTCCAGCCTCTAATTACCCACGAACGGAGCGGGAAATCATCCCCACCCTTCGTTAGCCACACGCGGGAGCGGTGCCGGCAGTTTGGATCCACACCAAGCTGGGGACCTTCTCCATCCTGGCAGCTGCCCCTCATCACAAGGGACAATCCCTTTGGGTTTGTGTACACATTTGGGTGTAAAATGGTCTTAATTGGGTTGGTTTAAGGCTTCTGTGATCGATAGGGGCTGGAGAAAGGGGACCCCAGCCCTGCAAAGCCAAAACGCTGCCCATCATGTCCTTTGCATCCCCTAATCATGCTGTGAATAAAGAAACAAAATTATATAGATATTCATAAAGCGATGTCTTGCTTGATGAGGGTGGGTTTTTAATCAGAGGAAAAGGGGGGAAAAAAAAAATAATAAAAAAATCCAGATTTGGATATCTCTGGGCTTTGCTCTTCAGATCTGAGCGGGCGGCGTTCAAAGCCGCTATGAAAAGACGCAGCCCCGGCAGCCCCCTGTGCTGCGCAGATAAGAGCCGCGTCACCCGGGATAACGCTCCGTGGGACGGCACCGACGTGACCGTGCCATTAAAAAGATTATTAAAAAAAATAAAAAATAAAAAGTCAAAAATACAGAAGGGTAAAATGAAAGGGAGAGAAAAATCTGAGTGGAAACGGGTGGGAAGTGACTGACCTATCACCAAACCCTTCTCAATTTTGCTTCCTTTCCCCAGAGCCTGAAATAAGGCAGAATTCCACCCCCCTCCCCAACCCAAAATAAAAATCCATCAAGCCAAAAATTCAGAAAACAAACTTGTTTCATACCCTCTGAGAACCATCTCCTTTCTCCCCAGGCATGTTGCTGTTTCCCTTGGAAAAAACAACTGCGTGAAAAAGACTTTTACCACAAACATCCTCAGCTCCACGGACGATTTGCCGGCACCGCGCCGACGATTACTGAGGCTTTTTAAGTGCTTGGTCCTAGGGCGGCGAAATTTTCTGCTCGTAAATTCTATTAGTTCTACAACATATGGCAAAAGGGAGGAAAACAGGGGGTTTTTAAGCCAAAAAAGGAGTTGCTTTGCCTCACCCGGGCGGTGCAACATCCTTGTCCCACATCATGGGATGCTCGTGGTTGGGATGTCTCACTCCGTGCATGGGAGATGTTTTATTCTCATTTAATTCCATGATTTTCCTGCTGCTCCCTGCTAGAGGGAGAGCAAAGATTAAATCCAACGCCGAGCAAAACCGTTGGGTTGATGGCAGGAAAGCAAGTTTGTTGAGTTAGGGAATGTGTAAATCCCTCCGTGAAGCCGCCAAAACGTTCTCTAAACAATAATTAGTCGTGTCAGAAATTTGTACAACATCTGCGCGAGCGGCTGAGCGGAGCCTTGTGCTACACAAGGGGGAAACAAACCCCACAGAGTAGAGCAGCCCCTGAGCAACCTCTGAGCATCCTCTGAGCATCCTCTGAGCATCCCCTGACCCTCCTGAGCATCCTATGAGCAACCCCTGAGCATCTCTTGAGCATTTTCCTGAGGAACTTCTGATCATTGCCTGAACATCCCCCTGAGCAACACCTGACCCTCCTCAGCATCCTCTGAGTAACCCCTGAGCATCTCTTGAGCATTCTCCTGAGCAACCTCTGATTATTGCCTGATGATCCTCTGAGCATCCCCCTGAGTGACCTCTGAGCATCCCCTGAACCTCTCCTGAGTGTTCCACAAGCAACATCTGAGCATCTCCTGACCCCCCTGAGCTGTCTTATGCATACTGAGCAACTCCTGAGCAACCCCTGAGCATCCCTTGAGCATCTCCTGACCCTCTTGAGCATCTTCCTGAACATCCCAAGCATCTCCTGCCCTTCCCGAGCATCCTCTGAGTAACCCCTGAGCACCTCGAGCATCTCCTGAGCCTCCTCTGAACAAGCTCTGCACATTCTCCTAAGCAACTTTGAGCATCCTGTCTGAGCATCTCCTGAGCATCCTCTGAGCAAGTTCTGAGCATCCTCTGAGCATCTCCTGAGCATCCTCTGAGCATCTCCTGAGCAACCTCCGATCACCCCCTCTCCAGCCCTGCTTTCCTGCTTTTCTCCACTCTACATTCCCATTTATGCCCACGCAGCCACCTAACACACTTGCTCTTGCTTATAACAAACCCCAGCTCTGAGTATAGCAGCGAAAACCAGCAAAAAACCCCCAAAAATCCAAATTCCAAAGAAATAAAAATAATTTCATCCTTCCCCACACCCTCATCCGATGGGACTCGCTGTGCCGAGCCCTTCCCAACATGTACCTGGACATCTGCAGGTGCGAAGCATCCCATCACCTTGAGGAAATGACTATATTTTCCCCATCATACACAGAATATTTATTACCCCACACTGGGAAAAAAAAAACCAAAACCAAAACCAAACAAGTTTTGAAATCTAATTAGCAAATTCTAATTTAAAAAAGAAACAACGAAAAAAAAAATGGTGTGAAAAATAAATACATCACCCCAGCCCCTTTTCGCCTTGAATTAAGTCTCCTCCTGACTTTTTTTTGTTTGTTTTTTGTTTTTTTCCAGGCTCCAGTTTTGTTTTTATAACACTGGCAATAAAACAAGAGGATAATTAGTAATAAAGCTGACACTCCGGCAAGTGATTTCGCACTTGGAAGGAAAGCAAAGACAAGCTTCCACGTCG
>NW_010325416.1:1748-2106 GCF_000700745.2 Antrostomus carolinensis | reverse complement strand
TTTTAATATATATTTATATATATTTATTTATTTTCTTTTATTTTTCCCAAGCCTGATTTTTCTCTGCCCATTTTAACCCCTAAAAATCTCTACTGATGTCACCTTTTCCCTAGGGACAAGCAGGACCATAGGGACAGACCTCGGATATTTGGTGATATTTTGTGAAAGGACGATAATTTCTTTGCAGTGCACCAAACTCTCACCGATGGTCAAAGAGGACATGGACAATATTGCCATAATACCCTCAATTGCCCCCAAAAATGGGGGAAAAATCCTAAAAATAGGCATTAAAAAGCAGCTGGTGCATCAAAGGAGATGATATCGGGGTGACTTACCGCACGGTGGATTGGTAAACCAG
>NW_010325416.1:0-1690 GCF_000700745.2 Antrostomus carolinensis | reverse complement strand
CTCCATCTGGGAGAAATTGGTGGAGAACATGGCATCAAAGGTGAAGATCTTCTGCTTGATGGTGCCACCATCGGTGACCTGCAAAAAAAACCACACCCCAACCCCTTATATGAGATGCCCATGGTCGCTTTTGCAAATACACAAACAGCTTTACACCCAATTTTTAATTAAAAAACCCCGACCCATTAACCTTTTATTTTAAATATTTCTATTTGAAGTATTTTTAGTTGCAATATTTTTAGTTGCAATATTTTTAGTGGTGATATTTTTATTAAGATGCAATAAACACTATTTATTTATTATGATCCTGCTCAGATTAAAAGCTAAACCCCTACATTTCCATCCGGTTATCGCATCGCCAACTCCTATCTCCAGCCGCACGCTGGGGTTGTCATTTTTAAGTGGAAAAAGGCTCTTTTTGGGACTGGGGAGGATTAGTTTCTTCCCTGTGTCCCCCCAGTGACTTCAGATTTATCTCCTGCTCATGCAAGGAGCAAAGTTTAGTACAAAATTAAGCAGATGAAGGGAGATGGAAGCAATGCAGCTGGGAGATGCACATTTTGGGGCAAGAAATGCTCCGATTGATCCATCGGAGGGATTTTGGGGATTAACCCCCCCCAAACCAGCATCTTTTGGGAGGAGACCCCACTCTCTCCACCTGATGCTTCTCTCCTCGCTTGAGCAAAACTCAACTTTCCCTCCAAATTTTCTCGATTCCCTCTTTTTTATGGCAAAAAGGAAAGTGTGTGTGTGGGGGGGGGGGGGGAAGTTGTCACTAAAATCACCTCTTCAAATTTATTCGCTGCGGTTGAGGCTTTTACTGCAAAGAAAATACCTTCTGGTGTGGATGAGGGATAAGGAACTGCAAGAAGAATTATCGGAGCTGTAAATTCTGACACTGGAACAGGTTGGCCAGAGAAGCTGTGGCTGCTCCTCCCTGGAAGTGTTGAAGGCCAGGCTGGATGAGGCTTCGAGCAACCTGGTCTAGTGGAAGGTGTCCCTGCTTCTGGCAGCGGGGTTGGAACTGGATGAGCTTGAAGGACCCTTCCAACCCAAACCAGTCTGGGATTCTGTGATTCTATGATTCTATGAAATCTCCAGCCTTGGGAAGAAGGGGAAGTTTTCAAGGACACGTTTGATTTTTCCCAACTTTCATTTACACCCTGGGGTGGATTTGAGGAGAAACCTTGGAGCTGCTCCTGGAGAGAGAAGCTCTTCATGTAGCAGCTCGAAGGGTTTTCCAGGGATTATTTTTGAGGATGGAGTGGTGGAGATAGGGATGACATTATTTTGGGGGATGGAGAGATGCTCCAGGGAAGTGGAACGGTGGAGTTGATGCCTGTGGACCAGGAGTTTGCAGCCACAGATTCCCCAGCACAAAGAAGGAAATTATTGAGTTAGATCTGAGGATGGGAAAGGGAAAAACACAGCTTGAAGCATCCCTCGCGCCGCCGTTCGCCCCCCGGGACCCCTCGCATCCCCGGCGAGGGAAGATGCCACAGCTCAGTCGCATCCTCAGGGGATTACAGGCAGCTAATAGGCTCCTATGAAAAGGCACAGAGAAAATAGTCCCTCTCCAGGGATCAGACCTACTTTCAGCCTTTTATCTGAACCATGAGGTCCATTTTTTTTTGGAGAAGAGCTACATATTGCAGGAGCTTCAATAAGGCCAAGTGCTGGGTCCTGCGCT
>NW_010325415.1:0-45362 GCF_000700745.2 Antrostomus carolinensis | reverse complement strand
TTAAATTATCCCCGATATCGGATTGGGACAGCTAGTTAAGAGCTTGATTAATCTGTTAATGTTTAAGATATCATAAAGCAGAATGGACATAAATTTATTTTAAACGGGTCTTAACAAGGGTAAGCACTAAAATACACAACTAAGAAATAAAAAAATTAGAATTTTGGGTGAGTTTCATGGTTTTTCTGATTGTATTTCTATTTTCAGGTATTTTATTTTTGCAGAGAGCATGCACCTATATTATAACATATTATAAACATGTTTGTTATGTTTATCAGCTATACTTATTAAAATAAAGTATATGGAATTGATATAGATATGAGAAACAATCCCTTGAATGACAATAAAGCTTTTATAGTCAGGCTTTTCAGTCTGCCTTTTAGATAAAAAGAAACAACCTCCAGTATATTTACCAGTAAAACTCAATGACAAGATGGAGCCTCCTAAGGAAATGAGAGAGGGTGTTCTAGGGCAACAGGACTACAGAAATAGCAACAGTTCTGTCTGCAAGTTGCAAACTATGTAGAATTCAACTGATTTTAAATGTTATTCCTGTTAATGCATGGAAATTTCTGACCTGCATCTAGTTGTGTACTCGTCCACCAAGCCTATTACACTCCCCTTAGTGCAGAGAAACCCCCCATATAGCAATGTTATCTGTCTCATAGTCTTAGATTTCTTTATGCAAATATGTATAACTCAACTGTTATTATTACCTTTATTTTTTTAAGTAAAAATTAACAAAATAATAATGAAAAAAATATAGTGGCAGAAACTTTAGTGAAATATAGAGCTAGTTATGTGCCACAACATATTGCATGTCCTAAATATGCCAGAGGGACCTTGACAGGCTTGAGAGGTGGGTTGTGCTAACCTCATGAAGTTCAACAAGGCCAAATACAAGGTCTTGCACCAGGGTTGGGGCAAACCCAAGCACAAATACAGGCTGGGCCATGAATGGCTTGAGGCCAGTTCTGAAGAGAAGGACTTGAGAGTGGCGGTGGATGAGAAGCTCAACATGAGCCAGCAACGTGCACTTGCAGCCCAGAAGGCCAACCATATCCTGGGCTGCACCAAGAGAAGCGTGGCCAGCAGGTCAAGGGAGGTGATTCTCTCCTCAACTCCAATCTCGTAAGGCCCCACCTGGAGTACTGCATCCAGTTCTGGAGCCCCCAACACAAGAGAGACATGGAGCAGATAGAATGAGTACAGAGGAGGGCCACGAGGATGATCCGAGAGCTATAGCACCTCTGCTCTGAGGACAGTCTGAGAGAGTTGGGGCTGTTCAGCCTGGAAAAGAGAAGGCTCCGGGGAGATCTTGTAGCGGCCTTCCAGTACCTGAAGGGCCTACAAGAAAGCTGGGGAGGGACTTTTCATAAGGACAGTTAATGACAAAACAAGGGGAAATGGGTTTAAACTGAAAGAGGGTAGATTTAGATTAGATATTAGGAAGAAGTTCTTCACTGTGAGGGTGGTGAGACACTGGAACAGGTTGCCCAGAGAAGTTGTAGATGCCCCCTCCCTGGAAGTGTTTAAGGCCAGGCTGGATAAGGCTTTGAGCAACCTGGTCTAGTGGAAGGGGTCCCTGCTGATGGCAATGGGGTTAGAACTAGATGATCTCTAAGGTCCCTTCCAACCCAAACCATTCTATGATTCTTTCTATGATTCTATATGATTCAAATAATGAATTTTGAGTGTTCTTAATAGTTAATGATTTCTTGATTAAAAATAAAAAATAGTTAAAACCTTTACATTAAAGTGATTACTTACAGAGAGTAGGGGAAAGGACCTCAATAAAAGGGATCCAATTAGACCTGTTGAACTGATTGAGATTAAATCTCTAACCAATCTATCACACCCATACATGGCTACTAAGACAATGCATTTGATACATTGCTGTTTTCCATAGTTTCAGAACTCTGGGCACTTCATTTTTTTGTCAGAGATTGTCAGAATATCGTATTTCTTCTCTTGTTTGTTATGAGGAGTAAAGTTATTGTACTGGTTCCCTGGCTCTAGTACCTTTTCCAGTTGAATATGTTTCCAGTGTTAGCATGCTTCAGCTATGCCACATTTATCTGCTGGCGGCTGCACACTCTCCTATCTGATTTGGCTTTCTCTGGTTTATATTGCTGACTTAATATCACTTCAGTCAGCTCTACACTCCAGGCTTTGCAGGTAGTATTCACGCTCACTTCACTTTTCCCAGACCTCTTTTCTCAATTTTTCTGCACTGTTTGCCCAGACAAGTGCTCACCTTTTGAGGATACACAGTTCCCATTTACTTCTGTCATTTTATCGGGGCTAGCATTTAAATTTTAACTTTCGATCATTTTATCAAACAGCCTAAATTGTTGAGAAAGCTTGATTTCAGCTTCCAAGATAGAATCATAGAAATGTTAGAATCATAGAATTTTTTGGTTGGAAAAGACCTTTGAGATAATCATAGAATTGTTTGGTTGGAAAAGACCTTTGAGGTCATCGAGTCCAACCATACCTGTCCACTACTAAACCGTATCTCTGAGCACCTTGTCAACCCATCTTTTAAGTACCTCCAGGGCTGGTGACTCAACCACTTCCCTAGGTAACCTGTTCCAGTGCCTGATAACCCTTTAAATGAAGAATTTTTTCCTGAAAAAGATGTAGCTATGAAACTCAGAAGAACATGAAAAACTATGATTTATCATAGAAATACAATCAGACATTGTAAATTATAAAATAAAGAAAATGCAGCACCATGTCAGCATCACTTTTTTTTGTTTTGTTTTGTTTTGTTTTGTTTTGTTTTGTTTTGTTTTGGCTAAAATACATTTTTCTTTCAATCCAAATATTTATATTTTTTTATTACGATATTTTTTCCCCCAGAGAAAGAAATATACAGAAACTGAGTGCAATTTGACAATCAAGGCAACATTTTAGCATTCTGATATTTTTCCAGTGCTTCCAAAGCTAGCAGTTCATAAAGTATGCTCTTTTTGAAAGCTATACTCGCCTTGGAAAATATATAATTCACTGTAAACATCCAACAAAATCCATATCCTTTCAACAGCATCAAGATTTTACCTTGGCTTTCTAAAGTCTTTCTAATAAGAACCCACTTCTGTAGCTACACCCAGTTGTTAAACTCTGTTATTTTATTTTTTCCCTTGTCAATGCATATTGTGATAAAACCAGCTACCCTCAATAGAAAAAAATCCCAACACTTACCAGCACTACTTTTTTGTGACCAAGAAACCTCCTTCTAATATTACTAGGGCTGGAGGCATTTTTGGGGAGCAGGGAGGAGGAGGGAAACACGTATTGCAGAATAGTGATAATCTTCATTGTTTTCTATGCACTATTAATTTGGAGCAATACTTTGAGAAAAGTAGACTTTTGAAAAGGTTTCAAGTGTCTCAGAGTATAGAAGTGAAAAGCTAGCAAGACCTTTCTGACTTTTGTCATTAACTTGAAAATCAGCTAAACCATGTGGCATTTTACATGTGAAGAATAAAAAGTCTAAATATCAGTTTCAACATGACAGAAGGTACTTCCTCAAGAAACTTAACTCACTCATAATATTCCTTCTACTTCTTTTACGATTGTTCTTCTGGAGGCATGTCGTGCATTTTGCTGAGTAATCAAGTTTGGTTGGTAATGACTGGTCTTTTCATGATTTTAAATACATTAATTCTTCCATAGAAAATTAATAATTAGAAGACATCTAGTATAACTGTATTGGGTCTGGCTGGGCTGGAGTTGATTTTCCCCGCGGCAGCCCTCAGAGTGCTGTGTTTTGTATTGGTGGCTCGAGGGGTGTTGATAACACCCCAGTGTTTTGGTTACTGGTGAGCAGTGCTAGCACAGCACCAAGGCTGTCTCTCCGACATTTCCCCCAGTAGGCTGGAGGTGGGGAAGGTCTTGGGAGGGGACACAGCCAGGACAGCTGACCCAAACGGACCAAAGGGATATTCCATACCATATGACGTATGCTCAGAAATAAAAGCAAGGGAAAAGGAGTGGGAGGGGAGGGCATTCGTTACTTCCGTTTGTCCTCCAGGAACCGCAACGCATATGCAAACCCTGCTTCCCGGGAAGTGGCCAAACATCGCCTGCTGATGGGAAGTAGAGAATAAATATTTTGTTCTTTTGCTTCTGCACGGGCAGCTTTGCTTTGCTTCTATTAAACTGCCTTTTTCTCAACCCACGAGTTTTTTTTCTCTTGTGTTCCATCTTCTCCCCCTGCCCAATTGAGGAGGGGGAGTGATAGAGCGGGCTTTGGTGGGTATCTGGCCTCTAGCCAGGGTCAACCCACCACAATAACTAATGATTTCTGTAGATTTCATTAAGTAGAATAAATAATTATTTGATTCATCACATGCACAGCTAGCAACTGCAATTATCTGATCAATGCACTTTCATAAATGACAGCAACATTACAGACATTGGCAGTTTTGCTGATATTCCTTCAGATGGCCTGAAAACCTTTATAAAATGCAACAAGATAGCTAGTGTATTCAAATTAATACATGTCCTGATAACTTATCTTTGTATTAGGTATAAATCTTCCTGAAATGTAAGGTTATTCTTTTTCTTTAAATTCTAATAAAGCTCTTTATTAAATGTCAAGCCTCATTATTTCTTGAAAGTCTTGGCTGTTATTTTTTTCTTCCAAAGCAAGAGAGTGTTTTGTATGCTAGAATGTATACAAAAATCTGTTTTTAACATGTTAAAAAGTTATTTGTTGTTAATATGTCAGATAATTAAAATTAGAAAATAGAGACTAAGAAATAATATCTTAACCATTTAAATAGTTTATTATGTTTATCCTAATATCTTTATAAAATAAACTTCATGTGATTATGCTCTTTTAAGAGATAAACTTTATGTAATGATGTATGTATGTATGCATGAAAAAAGACCATAAAATTCACTAAGTTCAAATTCCAAGAAGTCACAAGTCTAAAAGTGCTGCTTCTATATATTCCATGAAAGTGAAAGTTGAGTTCTGATGCTTCGAATGGCTGAAAAGCTTTACCATTAGCTCTCCTCTTCTAACACAGCTGAGAATTCATAAGGAATATTAGCCTTCCTGTTATCTTAAATATATATTAAAAAATATAATCTATTCAGTTTTCTCTGAGAAAAGAGAAAACTGAATAGAAAATATAATAGAATAGAAAAATTGATCTCCGGGGAGATCTTCTATAGTAGAGTAAAAAAATGAAGGAGAAGAGAAGGCTCCGGGGAGATCTTATAGTGGCCTTCCAATACCTGAAGGGGGCCTACAAGAAAGTTGGAGAAGGACTTTTCATAAGGGCAGTTAATGACAAAACAAGGGGAAATGGGTTTAACTGAAAGAGGGCAGGTTTAGATTAGATATTAGGAAGAAGTTCTTAACTGTGAGGGTGGTGAGACTCTGGAACAGGTTGTCCAAGGAAGTTGTGGATGCCCCCTCCCTGGAAACGTTTAAGGCCAGGCTGGATGAGGCTTTGAGAAACCTGGTCTAGTGGAAGGTGTCCCTGCTAATGGCAATGGGGTTGGAACTAGATGACCTTTAAGGTCCCTTCCAATCCAAACCATTCTATGATTCTATGATTCTCAGTTAAATAAGACTAAAGGGAACAAAAGTTTCCAAAAAAGCTAACTGTAGCTAGTGTTACTAATCTCCTAGTTTTCAGTTCATAGTTAATATGATTAGAAAGCACTCCAGAGAATTATTCAGAGTAATGAAATTTAATTCCTGATCTGAACTGCCCACTGGAAAAACCTCTCACTCTTCCATCCCTACAAAGGAAGATTGGAAAGATAAGATTTACACTAAATTGCAAGTCTTTGTGAATTCAAATGTAATATGTGTCATAGTTCTAACTAGCAAAACTTTGTCAAAACAGGCACAAAAATTAGAAATAATTAGATCTTTCAGTAACAAAAAAATATCCAAAAACCTTGATACTAGAATAAAAATCCACATTCAATATAAATCACACTTACCATGTTGTTGCTTTGGTTTGAAACAGGATCTTTACATTCAAAGTGAGATATTCTGTGACAAAATATCGACATAACAATTGTATTTTCAGGTACTATTTGTACGTTAGTTTTGTCCTAGACTAATTTTCTTTCTGAAGACAGAGTATAGTACTGTCACGGGCTTTTTGTTCTGGAAAAATGAAATTAATATTTTAATAACCTTATTTAATTCCTTCTTGTCCTTCAATCTTCCTTGGAAGCTGTGGCTATGTATCTTTGCCATAGCATTGAATAAAGGTAATCCTTTCACTCTGAAGAGTACTTAGAGTCCTTGTATTACAGTCATGTGTCACAGGAATGAAAAGAACATAAAATCTTGCAGACAGACTCTCCCTCTCAGTGGAGGCTCTGTGTGACCGTGGGTAGCAATTAGATATGAGTTTGCAGTGTAATATGACAGAAGAAAGGTCAATGCAATTCGGCAAAGGTATCAAGTCATGGAGGATGAAGAGAGTTGTCATTCTGTACAGCTCGTGATATCACACCCAAAGGTGCAATTCTATTGCATGTACCTTGGTGCCAGAAAATTTGTTGATATAAAGATTTGAGAAGATAATTTGTCTTGAATTAATATTTTAAGTAAAAATAAAAGGTAACTAGAAAGACATAGGTGGGTGAAAGAAAGAATTATTCAATGATAACTTCCTACATATACGTGAATAATGGAAATAACTGGTGAGATTAATTATTTGTTGTGCTATTGGAGCTAAGCAACAGCTGAGCTACTTTTATCTCAAAGCATACAAGAATATGAAACAAATCTGTTTAACTAAAATGTACATTGATCAATGGTAATGTATTAATGCTTTTAGTAATCTTTAGTACATCATTACATCTCATTTTAAAGAATGAAAACAAGGAGGAAAAGATATGATAATCTGGTTGGTTAAGCCTAGTGGGCACAGCCCCACACAACTGCTTGCTGACTCCCCCACAACAGCATGAGGGAAAGAACTGGAAGTACAAAAGCAATAAAAACTCATGAGATAAAGACAGTTTAATAGGTAAAGCAAAGGTGTGCTTGCAAGCAAAGCAGAATAAGGAATTCATTCACTGCTTCCCATCATCAGGCAGGTGTTTGGTCACCAGGATTGCAGAGCTTCATCATGCAAAGCTAGTACTTGGGAATGCAGACACCATAATTCAAAATTCCCCCCTCCCCCCCACTTCATTCTTTTTCCCTGCAGCTTTTATTGCTGAAGTTGTCTTTATATACTATGGTATATCCCTTTCATCAGTTGGGGTTAACTTTCCCAGCTGTGTTCTCCCTAATTTCTTGCACACTTCCAAACAACTTACCAGCAGGTCAGTGTGAGAAATAGAAAAGGCCTTGATGCTATGCAAGCACTGCTTAGCAATAACTGGAACACTGGTATTTTATCAACACTGTGTTGGTCACAAATCCAAAACATTGCATCATATGAGGTGCTATGAAGAACATTACCTCCATCCCAGCCAAAACCAGTATAGATAAAAAACAATGTAAAGGTTTGTTTTGGGTGACAGGGAAGTAAATTCCATGAAAAGGAAGTTAAAAGGAATTTTTTGAAAAAATATACTTGGATTGGACCAAAAAGTCGAAAGAACAAGTTTCTAATCAAATCCCAGTTAGCAAAGCTGAATAATTCTTTTGGGGTTATATGCAATCTATACTATACTCTGTTTCTCTGTTGGTTTCTGTTGGTTGATGTACAGCCTTTCCATCCTGCTGTCAGAAGTATGCTTTTTATTCTCTGGAAGTCCAGCTGTCACAGCAGGCATAGCTACAAGCTTGAGGAAGCAAGCTGCTGAGTCCTCTTAGGGACTACTTGCAGATGGGTTGTGCATTGGATTCCTGTCTGGTAAATTGAAAGAATAATCAGATAGCCAGTTTCCTGTCTAACCACAGTTTATCTGAAGTAGGCTGGAAAGAATAATCATGCCTAGTAGTTATGACAGACTAGAAGTCCAAAAAGATCTGTACTGCTACCTGCAACATATTATTAGTCATGTGACACTGTCCAACAACACTGAATTTGTCATTTAGAGTCAGTCTCTGAGGATATGAAGTATTTTTTTCCCAGCCCTGTTGCTAATTTCAAGACATAGACAGTTAAAAGTAAAAAAAAAAAAACAGCAGGGGTCCATTGTCATACAGGAGTATGACATTAGAATAAAAGAAAACATAGAAGTGTTGCAGAGTGATAAAATATTCCTATGAAGTACAGCATGGTTCATCATCCAGGCTCAAGCAAATAAAAACATACTTTTCATGCAATTCAAAAAATATTAAAGAAGATAAAATAAAACTATAGATAGAGCATATAAGTATATAAATTTATGTAGAATTCAGTGAAAGAAACATAAAGTTGCTTCCAATGAGAAAAAATCATCATCTATAGAGAAGATAAAAGCCAGTGTGCTTTCTTTTTAAATTTTTCTCTGAAAAAGTAAATATAGTCTTTTTTCATCAAACTATGGTTTTGAAATAAATAAATTTCAGGTAAACAAGTCTGATTATGTATATTAACATTCATAAATAGATATCAATAAGAAGTAGTTAGAGAAATATTGTATTTTACAAATTAGTTCGTGTTTATATAAATATGTTTTTATTATTGATATATGTCTTGAACATCTAGGGATCAAAAGAAACCTACAAACCCCAAACTGAAACTAGAAATGTGACTGAGAAAATTTTAAGGTTATATTGAACCTTATTTAGGAAAAATATTAATAAGATACTATGACTTTAAAAAAAATCAGTCTGCAGCCAAAGAAAAATATAGGCAGGTAGATGGTGCATAGATGAACAGGTTGTCTAAGATGTACAGGCTATTTAAGACTGTAGGAAAATACATTTAAGAAAATATATAATGAAGAGTAGTTGACATAACTGGTTCTCAAATTAAAGAAAAGTGAATTTTTTTGTAGAAAAATCAATTAACCTTGCATATGCATCCCAATTTAATCATGTACATAATCATTAAAGTTGAGCATAACTAGTAGCATGGGTAGAGCTACCCCTAGTTTAGGTACATAATGCTCTAATAAATCACGGTGAGTTGTGCAGGTGCTCCTTTCTTAAGAAGCTACTATGTCAGATTGATCCTTGATAGCCTTTATTTTATTGCTAATTACATCAGCATTGTTTTATTGTCATTAAAGTGAATTGTGTGAATCTGGCCTAAGGGCTTTGTGGTTGTATTTGGCCTGAGTACCTGACTTTGAGGACTGCCTATTAAGGCTGGATACAACAACCGATGAATAATGTGGGCAGCCTAGACTGCAATTTGACTGCAACAAAATCATGCTATTAATTAGTTTAAGTTTTTATTTTCAATTTTGGAAGGCATAACATATGCAGATAATGTGCAGTTTGCCTCAAACACTGTCATATTTCAACAATTCAGGCAGAAGCTTTTCTATTTCAGTCTTGAGTTATTCTTTAAAAAGGACTGCCAATTATTTTGCAGTTAATAAAATTGTGTGGCAGCTTTTGTGAGGTTTCATTTTATTGAACTTTTTAATGGTGCCTCATTACAGCTTATTTTCACTGTCATATAGGGACTGTAATTCTGCCCTTATTGTCCTGCTACACATAACTTCCCTCATGTAATTTCTTTGATGATCCACATTTAGTTACAATACGTTCACATTTTCCACTTGTCCTTTTCAGATCCAGTTGGTGGATTAAAGCAAAAAATTGTGCTTCTTTAAAGTAGATGAACACTTTTTGGAACCTTAAAGGTATAATGAGAATAACAGAGAAGAAAACAAAACAAAACAAAAATCCTCAAAATTCAGTTGTAAAGGTGGAAGAAAGGCATCAGAATAAGGCTAAGGAGGCCTCTGTCCACTTTTATTGCAGTGTCTCTAGTCACAGAGAAAATGACTTCAACTGGGATTAATCGCATCTCTTCTACCTTTAGCTACCAAAAACTTAGTTTTCTGAATTTAAGCTCTCTCAGTTTAAGCTCTGGTACAAGATACTGATACCTCTAGCAAAATGTTCATCCCACCTGTATTCATACTGTCTCTACAACTACAAAATAGGGAAAGCAATACATAATATAGACACTCATTTCCTATTTTGTTCACAACAATGATGATTTCACTTAAAACCAACCAGTCAACCAAATCTATTGAACTTTCTGTATCAGATTAATGCCTATGCTACTGTAGAATGAAAATACATACATAAAGCACACTGTATAATTGCCCTAATACAAATCAGGCATCATAGACACTATTATAACACAAATAAATAAATAAATAAATTTTATAATGTATTTCACCTGACTTTTTTAGATGGATAAAATAGAAATACATATTTGTTGAAATAACATACAATGAAAGTGAAAAGTAGAATGGGAATAATGCAGAAATGGTTTCTGAAACTCCAGGAAGCGAGGTTGTCATGGAAACAGCTGGGTTAGAAATCTTTTTGTTGCTACAATTTTATTTAGCTGATGCTTAGTATTTGTGTTATTTTAATAAATTAATCTTCCTCAAGTCATTCATGATTTTATGTTTCTCAAAACTAAATGCTATGTTAAGAACTTTTCAGATGCAAGGCAATGACTAGTGGTATAGTCATCTATACTGAAACATACGAAATTGAAAACTATCATTTTACTTCTACACACATCCAGATGAAAGCTTAAAAGAGAAAGGTGAGTAAAAGAGTTAGTTACTCTCTCCATAAAAGTCTATTGTGGCATTTCAGACAATGTTTTACCTAGAGTGAACTAAAGGAAGAAGAAAACATGTATAAACAGTCCCCTCAAATTTGAAATGCTTGAATTATTTATGCTATGTGAATGCAACATGTGAACCGAAAAGATAAATTAGCAGAGTGCATCTATAAAAGTTAAAAAAAAAAAAGTTTAAAATCAATACAAGGAAACAAAATAAACACCAGATTACTCAGAAAAGGAACACAAATACTGAGGTGAAAAATAAAAAAAAAAACCCCAAATGCTTGCTAACTAGCCTCCCTGCAAGAAACAGAAGTTTAATTAGACTGTATGAGTATGCCTGTAACAAATAAGAATTTAATATTAACTATCATCAAACAAAAGAAGTATTAAATACCATCGGGAGAAGAATAGAAAGGACAACAAGTAGCACATCTTCAGAAAACAACCTGAAGCAACGAATATAAAACAAACAAAATTAAAAAAAAAAAGTGTTTCAATGAAGAATATAAATTTCCAAAATGACAGAAAACATGAGGAACAAATAAAAACCAATCTGAAGATTGAGCCACATAAAAGAAGGAGAATGTAAAGTGAAGCTACAAAGCAGTAAAATATATAGGTAATGAATCCATGGATTTTGAAAGAGTGCATGTTATTTTTTGGAGCAAGAGCAGATCTAACGCTCTCCACTGACATTTTTTTTCCTGCTAAAAATGCTGATTCACTAATAGCAAAAATATTTTGTGGACACATTACTCTTAAAAAATCTTGGAGCACAACATAGGTTCAAATATTTTCCTTTAGGGCTTCTTTGTTGGTTATCTGCCCTTCAGATTTCTTGACGGACCATGTGAATTACATTCATTCTGTATTGAGCCAACACTATATTAGCTCCAGTATTGCATATTAAATTCAATATCTTATAGTAGTTGTGTATGTATCCATTGATGAACATGGCATTATGTTGTACTTTCATTACACTGAATTTGAGTACAAGTTAATCAATAATGATCAGTCCTTATGTTTCTGATTTAAAAGATCACACTTGGGAATCTAAGTGATGGATAGAGACATACTGCTAGTGCCTATCATGTTTCCCTTAACAATTTTAATTCTGGCTGGAGGTTTTCTCTGCTCCAGTGAAAGAGGAGGGAGTTTATTCCTATAAAATTGTTAGAAAACATCTTTCCGGAAGATATTATTTAACAATGCAAGGTTTCTTGCTGCATTGGAACACAGGTTTGAGACTCCTCTGAACTCCTTGCTTTTCCAGTGCCATCTTCCAGACATACCTACCATAGGTACAGCACTTGCCTCTGTCAAAGTACTGAGCAGAAAGTTTGTCTGAGGCCTTTCCAGTCTGTCTATAGGGTTTATTGTTACGGGGATTTCTCCATATTTCAAGAATCTTAAACAGAATTCCTCAAGTTAATTATATCAGTGGTTAACCTGGATTTAAATATTTTAAAACTTTCTCGTTACAAACTTTGTCCTTAGGTGCAAGACATACTTGAGGAGGTTAAAATACAGAGAGTGACTATTTTTTATTTTATTTTTATTAAATCTGCTTATTACCAAGACTGATGCTTGTGAGTGTGTGGTGGGTTCACCTTGGATGGCTCCCTGTTCCCCATCCAGCTGTTTTCTCACTTTCCTCTCTCAAAAGAATCAGGGGAGAAAATAAGATGAAAAGTCTCATGGTTTGGGCTAAAGAGAGGGAAACCACTTACCAGTAAAGATCATGGGCAAAACAGACTCAACTTGGAGAAAATGAATTTAATCTATTGCCAGTTAAAAATAGAGTAAAATGGTAAGAAACAAAGACAAAAATGAAACCATTTCCACTTAACCCACTCCTCCTGCCCCTTTTTTCCCAGTTTCAACTTAACTCTTTTATTCCTCCCACCAAACAGTACAGGAGAATGGGGGATTGCAGTCAGTCCATAACAACTCCTTCTCTCTCATACTTCCCCCTGCTCCAGTATGGGTCTTTCCCACAAGCTGCAGTCCTTCAGGATAAGCCTGCTCCAGCATGAGTCATCTCCAGGGCTGTAGTCCTTCAGGAAAAGACTGCTCCTTCATGGGCTTCCTCTCCACATGCTTCAGATCCTGTCAGGAGTCTGCTCCAGCCTGGGCTTTCCACAGGCTGCAGCTTCCTTCAGGACACATCTACTTGCTCTGACGTGGGGTCCTCTACAGGCTGTAGTGTGAGTATCTGCTCCACCGTACTCCTACATGGGCTACAAAGGCACAACTTGGCTCACCATGGTATTCTCCATAGTGTTGCAGGAGAATGTCTGCTCTGACACCTAGAACACCTGCTCACCCTCCTTGTTCACTGACCTCGGTGTCTGCAGGGCTATATCTCACACATTATTTCTACAGTGCTCTCACTCACATACTCCTGTGTAGCATTTTACGCTTTCTTAAATCTGTTTTCCCTGATGTGCTACCACATTGGCTGGGGGGCTCAGCCATGCCCTGCAGTGGGTTGGTTGGAACTGGATGGAACCAATTGTGTTCAGCACAGGGCAGGCCAGGCCTCTCCTCACAGAGGCTGCCCTGCAGCCCCTACTGCGAGTGTCTTGCTATGGCTACCCAATACACTTCACACAACGAAATCCTCTAAATCACTCTGTCCTAGATATCTAAAACAAGACTAGTGAATTTGATGTGCCTCAGTTTTTTGGTTTAGCTCTTTCAACCTGCTTTAGCAGGGGGCTTGGACTAGATGATCTCCTGAGGTCCCTTCCAACCCCTACCATTCTGTGATTCTGTGATTCAGTGTGTAACTAATGATAAGTTTCAAAGCTATGACCCTTCCTCCATGAAGACTAGAAGTTTTTTTTCGTGCACAAGCAACTCATGCATGGAGATGCTGGTCACACAGTGCCAATGTTATCCAGTCTGTCCACAATGGTCCATATATTGAGTGAGAGGCAGAGATAACTTTTCCAGAAGCTAATCTTTTAGGAAGGTATAAATATAGAAATATATACTTTTAGAAAGGTATACATGTATAGATAAAGGTACATAGATAGAAAGATGATATTCAGATGGTATATTATATGCCCCTGAAAAAAAGTCCTATAAAAAGGATGCAGTCTTTGAATTATATATATAAAAAAAAAAACCTTGAAGAAATTCACTCTTGATAATCATAGAGCATAATCAATCAATACTGTTCATCAGCTAATTTAGAAATATTATCTAAAATGTTAAAGTTCAAATACAGTACTTGTAAAATCTTCTGTATAAAGTCATCAGAATACACCAAAAGCCATACTAACAGTAACTGGTCACTCAAACTGTATTATCATAAAATTACTTTCTTGTTAAGCATTTTCCAAAGACGGATATGATGTTCACCATCATAAAAAAGCCATGCATGTCTTCTGCAGAGGGAGAAAAGAAACTATGTAATGATGTTATGCCATATTTAAAGATATTGCCCCATTCCATTATATTCATTTTATGTTACTCTTTGTCCTATTTCTTATCTTGAGATGCAAGAAAATTTGTACTCTATCACAAAAGCAGACACCCACAAGAGTCATAGAATCACAGAATGGTAGGGATTGGAAGGCACCACTGGAAATCATCTAGTCTAACTCCTCTGTCAAAGCAGGTTCACCTTGAGCATGTTGCACAAGATTGCATCCAGACAGCTTTTTAATATCTCTGGAGAAGGAGACTCCACAGCTCTCTGGGAAGCCTGTTCTAGTGTTTTGTGACCCTCAAAGCAAATAAGTTTTTCCTTATCTTCAGATGGAACTTCCTGTGTTCCAGTTTGTCTCCCTTGTTCTATAGCTGGTCACCACTGAAAAGAGTCTGGCCTCATCCGCTTGACACCCACCCTTTGTATACTTATAAACATTAATAAGGTCCTGTCTCAGTCTTCTCTAGGCTAAACAGACCCAGCTGTATCAGTCTTTCCTCGTAAGAGGGATGCTCCTGTCCCCTAATCAACTTTGTAGCCCTCTGCTGGATTCTCTCCAGAAGTTCCTGTTTTTTCTTGAACTTGGGAGCCCAGAACTGAGCACAGTACTCTAGATGTGGTCTTGCTAGGGCAGAGTAGAGAGAGAGGCTAACTTCCCTTGACCTGCTGGCCACAATCTTCTTAATGCACTCTAGGATATCATTGGCCTTCTTGGCCACAAGGGCACATTGTTGGCTCATTGTTAACCTGCTGTCCACCAGGGTTTCCAGGTCCTTTTCACAGAATCACAGAATGTTAGGGATTGGAAGGGATCTCAAAAGATCATCTAGACCAATCCCCCTGCCGGAGCAGGAACACCTAGATGAGATCACACAGGAAGGCATCCAGGCGGGTCTTGAATACCTCCAGAGAAGGAGACTCCACAACCTCTCTGGGTAGCCTGTTCCAGTGATCTGTTACCCTTAGAGTAAAGAAGTTTCTTCTCAAGTTTAAGAGGAACCTCCTGTGTTCCAGCTTACACCCGTTGCGCCTTGTCCTATCATTGGACATCACTGAGAAGAGCCTGGCTCCATCCTCATGACATTCGCCCTTAACATATTTATAAACATTAATGAGGTCACCCCTCAGTCTCCTCTTCTCCAAGCTAAAGAGACACAGCTCCCTCAGCCTTTCCTCTTAAGGGAGATGCTCCACTCCCTTAATCATCTTGGTGGTTCTGCGCTGGACTCTCTCAAGCAGTTCCCTGTCCTTCTTGAACTGTTGGGCCCAGAACTGGACACAATCTACAGATTTCCGCAGATCTACTTTCCAGTAGGTCAACCACTAACCTGTACTGATGTTATAAGTGCATGAAGTTATCCCTCCCCAGGTGAAGGACTCCATACTTGCTTTTGTTGAACTGCATTAGGTTCCTTTCCACCCAGCTCTCCAGCCTGTCCAGGTCTCACTGAATGGCCGCATAGCCTGCTGCTGTATCTACCTCTCCTAGTTTTGTAACTTCAACAAACTTGCTGAGGGTAACTCTGCCCCTTCATCCAGGTCATTGGTGAATATGTTAAATAGTCCATTACTTAAAGTAATCTATACATTTTGATGGATGGGGTTCTTATGTTGTGATACAAAATTAGACTATAGTACAGGGAAATTAAAAAAAAAATAAAAATCTGATAACAAACAAACCCAAATGCTTAAAAGGCGAAAGTGTTCTCTAGTTATGTATTTTTAAAAGTGAAGACTCTACTTATGTCATGTTTCCAGCAATACTGAGATATATTTATGTGAATTAATGACCCATATGATTAAATTACCTCATTTCATCCTGTTTAGTGACAATATCTTTTAAACACAAGAATAGAGTACTGCAATAATTTCTAAGAAATATCTCAGCTGTACCAAAGAGAATTTTAATAAATTATTTTTACAACTGCTGAAAGGAGATTTGTCATATGAAAATAATAGTCTTAGTGTTAAAATTAGCAACATATTAAGACAATGAACTACCTAGCAGTAAATAATATAGCATAAGGTGTATTTCCATAAAATTATCACAAAGATGTTAAATGTGTTTAATTTAAATTAGATAAATACACATAGTTCTTCTAATTTCTTAACAAGGAAGAGCAATCCTGCTTCTCAAGGGTGGAGGAACTGTATACGTAAGTTTGAAAACTAAAATTAAAAAAAAGGTAATTTTTTTTTTTTCATTTTAATTGACTGTGTAAGATACAGAAGTATTTGGGGTAGATCTGGGTAGCTGTTTATAGAGAGAAGGCACAGCTAAACTGACACCAAGGATCCAGGTGAAAGTTAGAGTTAAAATTCAGATTTGGATGAGCAGAAACCAAACATGAGAAACCTTAGCTCAAAACTGTCTGCCATCGGCATCGTTCTGTAGTTCATATTAATAGAAACAATTCTTTGACTAAATTGTGGTATTAAATATATTGTGTAAAAATTCACTCTAGAGCAGTGTAGAACTTGCAGTAGATTTCTTAAATCAAAGTTTATTGCTTTAGCCTTCAGGCTATCCTTCTGTTCAGCTTTTATAGATGAAGAATTTCCTTACTAGTGTTCTCTTAGTTTCTAAAATGTGGGTTTTCTTTCTGAAAGAAAAAAAGGTTTTGTTATCATGTTTAGCCATATCAAGTCAGCTGCATTTTTGACACTGGATAAGTGAATAAAAAAGGAATCCAGCATAGTCTTCACAAATTTAAAGTTTTCCAGAAGTTAGAGTTCTTTCCAAATTTTTATGCACTTTTCTGTTAGTCAGTACTGAATTCTTATCCACTATATTTAAATATTTCAGCAGTCTGTGGTCATTGTTTACCTATTTCAGCTATATCCTCTTTCAAAAGTGTGTACATATTCATGACAAAGTATTAAAGGTCTTAGAATAGGAATGTCCACAACATGATTATTTTTTTTTAAAGTTTTGGTTTATTACAGCCCTAAACATACTCTGAAGATAAGAGAAATGCATATATATATACTAAAAAAAAAAATATAATGTTTTGAAATATCTTTTCACTTTTAAAGTGTTCTTGTATCCCTCCAGGGTTGTTCTAAGAATATATTGAACATGTTTAAAGGATGCTATATTTTTTTGAGAAATGATTTGGGATAAATATGATTTTGTATTTTTGTATGAGGGTTGAAACATTATTTGAAAAGACATATTATATGAAGTGCCAATGAATCAAAGTAGTACTTTGGAATTTGTGTTACTGTTATGACTGTAAAACTTTAGTGCATCAATGAATCCAAGCTAGACTAATCTCTTGAGCCATCAGAAGGATTAATACTGAGGTTCAGTTAACAGTAGCAAAGTTTTCAGACGTAATCTAGTTTCCTGGCATTTAGGTAGAGACACACCTACTTAAATTTTAGAGAGAAGGTTTTCCACAACTATGAGACATTACATGTAAATCAGTAACGTAAGAATTCAGTAAAAGTGAAAATTTAAAGTTTCAGTAACAGGAAAGATTTGTCATAAATAGGGCAGAATTTGATCTCTTAAAATAAGAAGCATATTTTACAGTTTTAAGTTATTAATTATTTTAATGCTTCAAATCTATCAATGTATCTATCTTATTTACTTAAATATTTTTATGTTATAAATTATTTTCCACAGCTATATTCAATTTTTTTTATATGTATCTTACTGTTCTAAGGCTATAAAAAAATCTCTATTTTGTTTAAAATAAATAAAAATTATTCTGGCATTATTCACTGTTGTTTTAATTAATGATAATATATAGCACAAACTTTCCAGCAATTCGATTTTATTTTGGAAGGTTCCTGTTGAAGTTTCATATTGGTTTATGCTTTATTTTGTAGTGAAATAAATTAAGAAAAGGCTTGCAATTTTACATGGCATCAAGTTCTCTTATTTTTAAGACTGATGTAAATAAGTTTTTTCACTAATATTCTATAGAGTAATTGAAAACAAGATAGTAGTATCATAAATCATTCAAAAAAAGGAAATACATTTTACATGTTTAATAAAAATTTTAATACTTCTATTTAAATTTTTTTTCTCAAAATGAAAAAGAAATATCTGAGGTCTTATAGAAAAGTGCAGGTGCTGTGTTAAATTCATATACTTCTGTGTTTTGAAACATGTAGGCATATTTAATCCACTGATAAACAACAGTATTGTAAGAAAATTCTCCATTTGTTTTCATCCAACATTACATGATCAGTATTTTCTATATACTAATTACAGAAGTGGGCCCTGATTTCTGATTATTGGTAATGAAAAAGGTCAATAACTTTGGAATTTCCAGTGGAGAAAATATTGAGGTCTTCACACTTGCATTTGTGACAATTTCTAAAAATAGAGACTGCCTTGGAAAGTTCATACAGACATAAATATAGCAGACTGGAACTTGGTCTGTTGAAGGATTGCCCTGGTAAAGCATTGTCTCATTGTTCACTCTACATGCTTTTCCCACTTCAAACTCTTCTTTAAAAAAAAATAAAAAAAAAAAAATAAAAAAAAAGGAAGACCACAAGTCACAATCAAAGCAGTTTGATTACTCTATAAATCTTCTCTGACAATGGAATTCTTTTAACTCCAGCCAACGGCAATGTGTTAGTAGCTCTAGACTTCTTAAATATAGTATTTTGTAAAGACATAATATCTGAAAGAGCTTACTTCAGTATTAGAAGCAGCGTAACTATTAACATATCTTCCTTGTCAAGTTAATGAATCTTGCTTGTTAATCAGGCTAATGAGCTTGCTTGCTTCAGATCCAACCAAATGACTACATCACATCGTACAGTGAAGAATCCAGACCTTCATCCATTGTATTTGCATTCTCATTGAGGCAGTTATGTATTTCTAGGTACAACACTATATAGCATTGTATGGATTGTCCAGCTCATAGTTCACAAACAAGGTCCACAATGTCTACTGCACACAAGCAACTCATGGAGTTACCAAAGTGACCCATCCTTGGTTTGTCTTGAGGCTCCGTCTCTCTGCCCTGTCTCTCACGGAAAGCTGTATAGATAGCTCAGCCCTTGGTTGTCTGATAAGCCCTAAACTACACAGGACAGTGGCTGCATCACTGAAAGAAATGAAACCTGAGCTGAGCCTTGAAATCCCTTAACAAATAGCATGCCCTGAGTCTCAATCCAACCACTGTTCAGTCACCTGAGGAAGCAAGGTAAAGAGGAGCTGGAGGGTTTCAGCTTCATTTTCAAATGACAATCTTGTGTACTCAAACAATTACAGACCAGCCAAAGAAAGATAAGGGGAAACTCCACCATACTGCCAAAGATAGCAGTATGATCCACTCAGGCATAGTCACGCACACCATTATGTTAGTCAGGGGATAAACCCCACTAAAATTCAGGTTGGAAATGGAGAGGGAGTCACTTCTCCAACTATACAGGTGGTTTGTGAAGGAGACCCTTCCCCCCTTGATTGGGAAACTGGTCAAGGTAGTTTACCTGGGATTGAGAGCCCTTACCTGGAAGGGTAAATGAATACTGTTTATGCTTTAAGTCTGTAAACATGTCTAATGTTTAGTGTGCTTGTGGCTGTCTGTGAATCATTTGTGGCTGTTATAGTGTGCTCTGTGAATCGCTTATGTTTGTAATAGTATACTACTCTTGCTTTTAAAATTGCAACAGTGCATTCCTCCATCGTATCTGTAAAACCTGCAGTAGTGGCTTGTTAAATCTGTAAGTGAAGTTTGTTTGCTTGAGCCTTGCAGTTAAATCTCTTTCTGCCACATTAAGTTTGTGTAACTACATGAGCTTTTGAAAAAATATATATCTTAATAATAAAAATTCCTACTATTATATCCACTTTGCATGAAGTAACTATATAAGATAAAAGAAGATATAAAACAATCTTTCCTTTCAAAACATACAGGTTTATTAATTATACAGCATCTCTTCACTATTAAGCTATGCCTAGATCATTCATCTTCACCCACTGCTAATATAAAACACTTTAGGACTCCTTCCACATGTATCTTAGCTGAGCATCCAGAGGGAAAAGTAAAAGGAAATTAATCCTTTTCTTTCTAAATTTTACATCAAGATAACTTATACCCTCATATCTCCATGTAAATGGCATTACTGCTTGGGAGTAATTTGAAAAAAAAAAAAACAACAAACCCCAACTCATTACATTTTAATGTATATAACTACTAGACCACCCAAAATTTTTTTAGTTAAAGTTAAAAAAATAGTGCTGCTCACTTTTGACATGGCAGAGGTGCCACTGACATAACTCTTGGCCAGCAAAGGTATATTAAGTTGTATCTAGTAAAATAGAGTTATAATTTATCATAGAAGAGTAATTTAAATAAAAATAGAAATAAAACCTCCACTGCATATAGAGGAAAGCTCTTTATGTTCATTATTTGTATCATATTTGATAATATTGAAAGGTCTAATTTGGGAAGATATCACCATGCACCTAAAAATAAGATGCAACCAGAGACTGTTTCAGAAAACAACAGGCAAAGCAGAAAAGTAGAAAGACAATAATCAACTACATAATGAATAAAAAATATATTCCAAAGAAAAACAGGCAGCAAAAATCAAGTTATTGGTGGTCTAGACAGACAGACAGTTGCAGATACAAGTATTTGCATTTACAAGAACTTGATAATTAAGTCATATCCAAATTCTCTCTTCTCTCTTGATTTTTTTTTTAATTGAATACGTGTGATTAATTCAATATATTTATTATTTATTTATTTACTGTTACTTATTTGCTAAAAGCCAGCAACTACAGATCCTCTGATAAGCAAAACCTAATTTTTTAAGAAATCCAATGTGACACTGGTTGTCAATGAAAGTATGGAGGCAAAAAATGACATTTTTTAATTAAAGATTAGCTAAAGTTAGCTGTCTTATCTTTTGAAATGTGTAGGAGACCAAATGGAAGAACAAACAAACTGTACAAATAGTCCTAGCATCATGGTTAACTTGTAATTTCCTGGAACAAAAGACTGTTTGCTCAAGGATGTGGACAACAGGAGAAGATGAAAATAAGGGAATAGAGAGTGGAGATCCCCTGAGCCCTTCTGATAAATGTCTCAAACACTCTCAGGATGCAAAAACTCTCTGAGCTCTGCCCTGAAACAGAACTGCCACCATGGCAGCAGAGCAGTCTGCGGTGAACAAAGAACATAAAAGAAGAATACAAGCATTTAAGCAGGGATTACGGAACAAATTTACCTATGAACCCCCTCTTGGCTGGAGCAACATTGAAACCAGGACTGCTGATAACTATACATCCCTCTCCTTTCTTTTCTTTCTCTCTTTTTTCCTCCTTTCTTTCCCATAAGATAGAAACCCATTTGAGTGGTGAAAAATAAACAACTCTACACCTAACTCTATCCTCTTAAGCTTAGTTATTCAATAAATTTGTGTATTTACAGATCTCTAGTGCTGTTGCACATTTATTCCAATCAGGGGGATCGATGAATCTGAGTCATATTTCTCTCTTTCCTGCCACTGTGTATTCTGACCCAGAAAATTGGGACGTGACTTTGTCATGGGCAGAAATCTGGGATGTGACAAGGTGATACCCTTGTTAGAACCAAACTAGCAGTAAAAATATCCAGTAACATAGCAATTTTTTTTTTTTTTCCCCAGGCAATTTACAGACATTATCTATTTAATCATTGCAATATCTTTGTGTGATGGTTACATCTGTTCATCTGCACCTTCACCTACAGAATATGAACTGGGATATTAACTAATTTACTGAAGGGCACAAAGAGAATCTGTATCACATTTAGATTAAAATTTCCCTCTTTTCAGCTCATTGTTAGGTATGCACATCACTACACTGTTTTCCCCCTCTCTAATTCAACTTGCCTTTATATTAATAATTTAGCTGTAAGCAGTGATACAGAAAGTATTATCTCTTTTCAAAAATAACTGATTATTTCTACAGATAACCTCTGATTTACTGTGAGTTGCCTGATCCTTTGAAGATGATGAAGAATCACTGCTATGCACAGCATTTTAGTAGAGTCAATAGAATTAAACTTGTAGTTTCTAGTGTATATGTCCATTACATAAAACTTATTTTTCCAGACAAATACCTGGATTAACTTCAGAGGCACAACACAAAGGAATGAATAGTTACAGACAACCAAACCATACATGCACATGCACACACACTGAGTATAATAAAAATTAATTGGATAAGACCTGTCTACAGAGTGACTGGCTTTTCATTAAAGCAAGAGGCACAAAAGTCCTACTAAGAAAATATCACAACAATTTTCTTTCTTATCACTGACACACATTCTGCTGTGTGAAAGATCTTTCAGATCTGTGGAAAGAGGTGCAGGATGCTTCTGTTTAAAACCCACCGTATGTAAGTGTTAGCAAACACCAATGGGAGTCAGACATGGAATAGCAAAGCAGTGCATTGAATGTGAGAATCTCCATCTCAGAAGAACAAATTAGGTGTTTGTGTTAATGTTTAACTACAGCTCTTATTCAGTAAAACACTTGAACACATGCCTACATTTGTCCCAATGAAGCAACAACCATGAAATTATCATCTTACCTTTGAAAATATAACTCTGTATTGTCATCAGTTCCCAGCTCAGCAGGATACCACACTTAAAGCATTTAAAGATCTCTTGATATTAAGTACATTAAAGTCCTTCTAAAATGAATTGTTTTGCTTGAGAGGTATGGTTGGAGACTTGTGTTTCTGTACTCTGATATTTCTAGTTTTTATTGATCACTATTAATTTCTCTTCTAAACACCCCAGTACTGTAAGCCTTCTTAGACCATGACTGTAAAAAAATATTTTTTCAAACCTTATTTTCCATAGTAACAATGAAGTTATAAATGCACATGTCAAAAACAAAAACCTTCTTAGAATTTATCAGTAATTTCTTATCCATATTTATGAATGAATTTAACAGTTCTTAAATCTCTATCCCAGCCTCCTTTCACCACAATGATAACAAAAAAATGGAGAAAGCCTGCTGATACTGGTCAAAGAATTTCTAATGTCAGCACTTCACCTTGTTGAACCTCACACAGTTGGCCTCAACCCACTGATCCAGTCTGCCCAGATCCCTCTGTAGAGCCTACCTACCCTCAAGCAGATCAACACTGCCACCCAATTTGTCATCTGCAAACTTACTGAGGGTGCACTTGATCCCTTCATACAGATCATTGATAAAGATACTAAACTGAACTGGCTCCAATACTGAGTGTTGGGGAGCATCACTTGTGATTTGCTGCCAAGTGGATTTTGCTCCATTCACCACAGCTCTTTGGGCCCAGCCATCCAGTTTTCCACCCAATGAAGAGTACACCCATCCAAGCCATGGGCAGCCATTTCTGCAGGAGAATGCTGTGGGAAATGGTGTCAAAGGCTTTACTAAATTCTAGGTAGACAATATCCACAGCCTCTCCCTCATCCACTAAGTGAGTCTCCTTCAGTTTCCACCTGGTCTGATCAATCTATCTTGGATGTCCCTTATATCCTGTACCATATATTCCAGCCTCATACAATACCTTGGATGCTTAAGGGCACTTTAGATGGCACAAAGTGCACATATTCAGGCAACTAGATTGAGGTCATACATACTTCAGAGCAGTCTCCGATTTTTTCAGGTGTGAGTAAAGTGGCCAGCGAACAAGATTTCCAAAACTGGAATTTTAGATATTTGCTTAATTTCAGCATGTTTTGCTGCCTAAAATCTACACTTTTTTGAAGGAATGTGTTCCTATAAGGTGTCTGTACAGACACTAAATAATTGAAAATCTCTGGTTCTGTCATATTTCTTTACTGACATGTTCCAGCACTACAAGTACTTTTTAACCTAACTAATATATTATTTATAAAAAATGATCATAAGTAAATTGTTATGGACAATCATTGAGAAAATTTTCTTTTTTTGTTAGTTTATATAAGGAGCTCTATACCTTTCAAAATGTAAGCAAAATGCTTTCACAATACAAAACTTTATAGAACCTGAGTAACAAATGTAGAACTTGCACACTATGCCAAACTAGCAATTATATAAAAATTTTAAATACTTACCAAAGGGGCAATTGCATTTGAATCCATTTATATCCTCTTCACAGGTTCCTCCATTCCAACAAGGTCTGTCTAGACACTCATTCATGAGAACTGAACACGTTTCTCCTGAAAAATTAGATTTTATTTTTTTTTAAAGACAAATATGCTGATGTGTTCAAATCATAGAGACATATTCAAATCATAGAGACATATTTATAATGAAAAAGGAAGATGAGATTGTCACAGTCTAAATGCTGACCCCACTGTTCAAGGTGCACCTAGTGAGTACACAGGGATACTGATAGACATTGTGTGCCACTATTTTTTCTAATTCATTGGTTACAAGACAGTCCATTTTGACAGGCAGTGTTGGAAGCATGACAATTAGGAAAATAGAAAGCTTTCCTATTAAGGGTAGGCATAATCCTGAAGGTTTTTTTCCATTATACAAAATCACTATATTCCAGAAACTTTTGTTCGGTTGTGTCAATCATTTTCTTTCATTTCACTCACTATCTCCTTTGAAAAAGGATGACAAAATATCATTGCATATGAAAATCAGACCAACACTAATTTACAGACAGTTATGTGTAACAGTAGAGTTCAGCCTGTGTTCTACAGAAAGTTGACAGTACTAGGATACAAAAAAATTTCTTTCTCCATGTAATGCAAAGGAGGAGGATGATCAAGTCACTGAAGAATATTTAATGAGACAAAATACAGATGAAAGTGAATTAAATGATTAAGAGCAAAGGTAGAAAGTATAGTGAAATGTAGATTTGTAGTCTACAATAGGGGTTGCTTTAATTTGTAACAGGAAATGCTGTTTCCAGCCACAGCAATATGGAGGCAAAACATATGTTCAGTACTTATCACAGGTCAGCTGTGTACAAAGCATACTGGGCTTTCTGTAGGCCTTACAGAAGACAAAACCAAAACGAATGCTGAAATTCCTCTGAATTCCTTGCACTGTGGAAAACATTTTGTCTCTTATCTGCAGCATGCATACATGTCCTCTCACACAATCATATGAACCAGGATAGTCAGGTCTCAAAACCTGTATTTTGTGAATCTACTGGATATAAAAGGTCTTAGCAGAGGAAGCCCATAGTAACACCAAGGTTGTCTTCCACACATAAACTTATGACAGAGTGGCTCCTATTAGGATTTGTTTCCTGCTTTTAAACATGCTCTACATTTTCTATAAGATTTCAAGATATTTGGGTGAAAAGGGAGAGACACAAGCAGAGATCAGGGAGAGTTCAAGTAACTCAGTAAACTAAAAAGCTATCTGCTAGCAGCAGCTGCTTAGAGCTGCTTAGAGTGTGCTGTGGCACAAGTGAGGAGTACAGACAGGACTGAACAAAATATAAATACTCTTCTAAGTTCTTTTAACTTTTTTAATTTTCTTCAAAGTGCTGATAAGGTAACAGCACTATGTGCAACCTTTCTCAATTAATTCTGATATTTTACTTTCCTTATATTTTCTAATAATAGAAAATAATAATATTTTTCCTTATATTTTCTAATTTTCTATTTTTTTCCTTATATTTTCTATATTTCTAAATTTCTATATTTCCTTTCTATTTTCAGATCTTTTTCCACAGTTAAGTCCCTGATTATGGTAGGTCTCTTTCGAGGACGATAAAAGGAAATCCATTGACATTTGTTCTCCTCTTCTGCACAGACAAGTGGAGAGTAGCAGAAACAGTTTCCTCTAGAAGTAAGTCATCTGGCCACTAGCCATGAGTAGGCTGCAGCATGTAAAAGAACTCCTTGAAACAGAAACTTTCACCTCCGGAGTTGTTCTGTACTCCTAATAGATAAGAGGTTAAAATAAAGCAAATGCAATTCTAAGCGAAATAATGGAATTAGATCATCCTCATTTACACATGATAACCAAGATCTGTAAATTTCTTACTGCCTTTTTGTGAAGACAGTTCTGTCTTCCTCTTGATAAGTTAGCAAAGGTATCTTACTGAACTAGAGAGTACCATAGTTTTAAGACATGGCTGTAGCAGCTTTAACTACAGTTTCTTGTGAACTGTTCTTATCCATGTCCTTTGATTTTCTTTTCTTTTTGGGATAGGAAATTGGGTGTGGCCCTGAGTACAAAAATGAGTCAACTACATGTAGGTTTCTGACTACAGATTTATACATTAAAACTGAGCATTTAGGGTGCAATTCAGTTCCCTAAATATCAGTATCTAATGTAATATAGGATATCCTGTATTCAGTCTCAAGACTGAATTCAGTCCTTAGGGGATGAAATGGACAATAAACAGAGGCAGCTGCAACAGTTTTATAACCATAAAATTGGTTATTCAGGCTGGTAATCTTGATGGGATGGCAGGAAATAATAATAAAAAAAAAAAAAACAAAACAAAAAACAAAGACAGAGGACAGCTGTCAACAAAGGAGTATTTCCAAAAAGGAACAAAAAAATAGCATGTATCGGGCAAGGTGAACCTTTTGAGTAATACAAAAGCAAAATGACACCTGATCAAAAGGTTAATTCTGTGGCCATGTTTTGACTGAACTATAGGAAATGATACAACACCTGGGGATTCCTGAGAGGTTGATGAAATGATGAAGGCTAAAGGAATGTGAAACATGAGATGAACATTGGAGCTTTAGCTGTGTTGAGTAGTAGTGACAAAAACTGATTATGTGTAGAAAAGGTGAGAAAGGAGTCAAAGCCATTCTCCCATTCCAAGTCTGACAGGAAATATAATGATTCTGTCAGTATCAGAAAGGATGCAGAAAAAAGATGATAATTTATTTTCATCTTCATTTGAAAAAAAAAAAAATCTACTATAATGTATAGCTAAGAATTTCTCACCAGTGGCATCAGAAACTGAATTTTATTTCTGATATCATGTCACCAACCCTCATTAGCTTAAGACTTGATTGAGTACAGTTTTTCTTACTGTATTAATCTATATTGCAGCACTCCATAGATTAAAAGATTTGGTTCCAATTTAGACATTTAATCCAAATGTCCAAACTATTGCTCCACAGTAAAGGTGTACATGCTCAACTTGTTTAACAAAAAACTATCTTGTTTCAGATATTTAACTTTTATTTACATATGGCTTTTCTAGATGCATATGAATTCCATTCAAATCTGTACTCTGATAGCAAAGGTGCTGATTTTATGATGGAGGCTGTTATTACAGATAGATTACTTCAGCTGACAAGGAAGAAATTACATGCCACTCAGCCTCATTTGAGTTATCAAGCACTGAGAATACCTTTCTCGTAACTAATGAAAATATTTGTGAAAAACCTGGACTGATTTGCAAGTTGTGCTAGCTAACTATGGTTGCAGAATGATTTAGAAAGACATTAAACTTTCCGAGATATTTCAGTTGAAACTGCTGTTAATACATTAAATAAAGATAGTTCACTCTTTGTTGGTTGGGGCTTTTTTGTGTTTGTTTTTGTTTTTTTTTTTTTTTCCCTTGATAAACTTGCAGTATTGTTGACATACACATCTAAGACTTTGGTTTCAATGCATCTCTGTTACCATTCCTTCAAGCTCACTTTTGTTTTCCTTCTAATTTTGTTATCTAGCCACTGAAAAATGTACTATTTACAGATATGAAAAACATGTTATTTTTCATCTAAAACTTAACAGTACAGTTTTGGTAATTCTGTGCATTTCAGAAAGCTTTAAGTTTTAGTGCAATTTCTGCTAATCAAATGTATACATAGTGAAAATAAAGGTAATTGGTTTTCGTGTACTGTAGACAATAATTAGCTCTTCTGGTTATGTGCCATAACATGGAGTGCTGTTGAACTGGAAGTTTCACCTGACAAAAGGTATATCCCAAAACTTCTTCCAAACAGTTGCTATGGAAATTAAACAATTCATGTCCTAAGAATACAAAGGCAATATATGGACAGTACTTTTAAGATATTTCAGAGAGAATCAAAGAATCTATGAAGCTACTGGGATATCATATTTTCTGAGTATTTGAGAGACGAAAGAAGTTGAAAGTGTACAGAGAAGCCTTTTTTCAGTATGCAGCTAATCTCAACAACGCATTTGAAATAGATGATGAGAATCTTCTTTGAACATCAGATAAAAATCACTAATTGGATACAAATTACTTTCAACATCAAAGTATGTTAATGTATTTTTTTCCTAAGTTTACACTTCTAAGGTTAACATTAATACAACACATCCAAACATAATTAGTAAGAAAATATAACATTTAATTAGTTATTTAATAAATCATAGCTTAGGATCTGAGTTCCTAAACAATCTACGGGGATCATATCACCAAATTCTGAAGTACAAAGAGAATGTTAAAACTGATCACAAGCCGATACTGCTTTTATTAATTATATAATAGTGTGTTTTATCCTGTATAAAATTGCAGTGATCTGAAAATGTATAACAAATAATTACAACTGCTTAGGAATGTCTCTTTTACAACTCTTGCAAATTTCACGGCCTGGTGTTTAACAGCAACATTTCTACAGGCACATTGATGATACACAAGAGACAGACTATTCTGCAGGAACACAAAAGTCTTGAGAAGAGCCTAAGGAACTGAGTTAAAATGTTTAAAAATTTGGCAAAGATATTTAGTCCTCCACCAGCATTACTGATATAACTTACTCTGTTTAAAAAAAAATCATGCTATTTCAACAAATGGAGATATTCTGAAGTTCTCAGGTAAATATAACTGAAGATCAGAAACAACAAGGAAATATTCCTTTTCATAAATATAATGGATGAAACTTTGTTGAATATTCCTTCACTTCAAAGGAAGAACAACTCTACAAGATCATTAGATTCAGAGTCTGCACCTTTCCGTGGTTCAAACTTTATATGTTTTATTTCTGCTTAACTTAAAGAGCTTAACTTCACTCTTTATCTGAACTAATTGAAATATTTTTAGATTTTGGAGAATATCCACAGAACTGATTTTTGTTTTGATACCAGAATAAGTTTACCTTCATATCATTCTGAAATATAATAGTCAGGCATTAGAATAAAACTGGAATTTATTTAAGAGCTTCTTTTCTCAATACAGTGTCACCACTACTATTAATATCTCTGTCTGAATTCTAAAACACATGCAAAAATACCAAAATAAAAAGTTTTATTTACATATACTTTATACCAACTTTTGTTTTATAGGCATAATGGAATATAAAGTTTGATGATGCAAAGGCAGACAGAATGCCTGCAATTATTAAAAGGATGTCTAAGAATATATTTAAGGGAGTGGAGCATCTCCCTTATGAGGAAAGGCTGAGGGAGCTGGGTCTCTTTAGCTTGGAGAAGAGGAGACTGAAGGGAGACCTCATTAATGTTTATAAATATGTTAAGGGTGAATGTCAGGAGGATGGAGCCAGGCTCTTCTCAGTGATGCCCAATGATAGGACAAGGGGCAATGGGTGCAAGCTGGAACACAGGAGGTTCCGCTTAAACTTGTGAAGAAACTTCTTTACGGTGAGGGCGACAGAGCCCTGGAACAGGCTGCCCAGGGAGGTTGTGGAGTCTCCTTCTCTAGAGACATTCAAGACCCACCTGGACACCTTCCTGTGTAATTTCATTTAGGTTCCTGCTCCGGCAGGGGGATTGGTCTAGATGATCTTTCGAGGTCCC
The DNA here is from genome assembly GCF_000700745.2 of Antrostomus carolinensis. Lineage (NCBI taxonomy): Eukaryota > Metazoa > Chordata > Aves > Caprimulgiformes > Caprimulgidae > Antrostomus > Antrostomus carolinensis. The sequence continues at coordinate 15,575 of NW_010325415.1, read as the reverse complement.
TTCCAATCTCTAACATTCTGCGATTCTGTGATTTTTTTTTAACTAAAACTCCTTACTTGAGGAAATATTACTTCAAGACATAAACTCATTTTTTCTGTTCCCAGATCAGATGAAAAGCAAAGGATTTAAAATTCTACTTAATGCAATCTTAATGAAGTACTACTGAAAATAAAAAACTTGAGGGTTTTTTAAAGTTCAACTAGTATCCCAAAGAGTAACAACATATTTGAAGGTTGTCTTCACAACACTTACTGTCCAACATCCTGTAAAATGTATATAAATATAAAGTATTCAAGTTGAATGCCTGAGAATAAATTGTCTAGTTTTGTTGCTTTCTAAGCTACTTAAGTTACTGTGTTAGGTAAAAGAGGTACCAGTCTCATTTCTGCTTGCTTTGCAGAAAACTCAGTTGTGAAAAAGCAAGACAGATGGTCCAGGTGTCGTCTCAGTGAATTTAACTGACATTTCCCTTTCTCAGCTTTGTTGGTCTACACTCTTGGTCATTTTTTTTCCTTTTATTCAAGGTCATTTCCATATAAGAAATTGCAATAGTTAAAACTCCAAAACAATACTATTTATTTATTTATTTATCTATCTACCTATTTATTTATTTATTTGATACAACGTAAAACCTTTTTGTGGACACTTATTCCAGACTGAAAGTGATTTATATGTTGTTTATTTAAACCGCTTCACTGGCTTAGCTTCTCTGAAAGTTTTAACTCAGAGAAAGTCTATGCCTCTTGAGCTGTAAACTGTGAAGACCTCAGCTCATCCTTCCCCACGGGATTACAGTGTACATCTGACAGGAATGTTGCATTGTCACAGAATACCAAGGATAATCACTCTCCCCTAGCAGAAAAAGTCAGCCAGAGCCTCCATGGAGGCTGCACTGCTTGATGCTCTGAGCCACACATCCAGCCCAGCCCTGTTTGGTGCTCCCTGTGGGAGCAGACATGAGCTGTGCTCGCAGGATGGCCTTGCTCTATTAAAATAGGAACTGTATGAATGGAAATAGAACAGGTATTTCAAACACAGAACAGGTATGTGAACAAACCAAGTGAACACAGTTGTCTTCCTTTGTGCAGCAGAAATAATAATTTCATAATTTCAAGTGACCCTTGTAAGATAAGCAGATAACAAGGTCCTGAGAACACTAATAGGTCCTAATTGCTCCCAGCAGCCTCACTTAGCACCTTCCCACACACCCTGCCCATTGTCCATTGACTGTTTCTAGTCATCTGTAGACACACAGATCTGGCCTGAGCTATTCTGTAGATGTGCCTGTTTCCAGTCCTGCTTCTAGACCTATTTCAAGAATGCACTTCCACCCATACTGTAAGTATTTTTTTTTTTGGATGGACCCTTTGTCTCTGGTCCTGTCTCCCACTGCTTCTAACTTGCTTCCATGGATGGACCCTGGGCCTGGTCTGTTGCTTGCAATGCCTGGGACTCATGAGGGACCTTGTTACCAGCCCCTGTCTCTACCCATCCTGTTTAGATGCTGCAGGACTATGCCTCGCTTAGTGATGTCACTGCCTGCACTGGGTTTACTTTTGGATCCTGGTTCTTCCTGCTCCCTGTTAACAGGGTCAATCTTCAGCAAGTGTTAGGGTGTCCATCAGCTGTTCTAGACTTTATTTGTACAAGTGTTTATAAGCGTTCTTAAACTTACCTATGTCAAAAAGGATTAGTTTTTACACAACTTAATGTATTTTCCTTAAAGATTTATTTTTCTTTATGGCATCAAGGATATATTTTTCACATCTTTCACGGAAGGATGAAGCTATTTAAGAAATACCAGAAAAGTTTCAAATCAATGGATAATTTACTGAAATTGCAAACACTTAAATACTTCCTCAGATAAACTCCAAAGAGGTAAGTGCATTTGTCTGATATATTTGTGCAATAAAAAAGTAAAAACAAAGCATAAAAATGTAAAGTAATGGAATGATATTAAAAATGCCTACATGCCATTTTCCTCTTTTGGACAGAGAGAAAGAATACTGAAGAACATCATGTATAGCATATATTAATGTCAAACTCAGAAAGCCATGGGAAAGCCTACATTGGTGATGAGCCTTAACACTGTTATCTGTTACTCACACATGGGTAAAGCAATGATGGATCACTATCTTGCTATATAATATACAGTATATATCCAAAATAAAAAGATTTTCCAAATCTTAACTATACAATCAATATATAGATACCAACCCTCAAGAGAAACCAATAAGGCAATATTGCCTATCTGCTTAGAGTTCTCAGCAGCTGTCTTCATATTTTTTTAGGCATGTAAACAAACAAGGGATTTAATGAAGGATGTGCTTGGATAAAGACAGTCTTTTTTCAAATGCTTTTAAAAAGCTTTTTTAAAATCAGAAATGAAGCATAGTGGTATTTGTTTAGAAATAACAAACATCATGAAAACTGGAATAATTTGATGATGATTTGTGATAGAGTTAACAAAGATATGGAAGAAAGGATAGACTGGAAATGACTTTGAAGGTGAACAGAATTATGCTATGTTTGAAGAACTGAGCCAGGAGAGGGCAAAATAGAGGGTCATCATATGATCAAAAGGATGGGATTATTTTGTTGAAAAAATTATTTACTCAGTCTTTAAAGGTCATACTGCAAACTTCTAAGTTTGACATACACCAAATTCTATTATAGGCAGTGGAGAGTATTCCAGACATCTACAAAGTGTTTCCATATTAAAGCTTCCATCACAAGTACAGTTTAGAGTTCAAAAGGAAAGACTGTGGTACATGATATTACAAAGTATCTGGTTTTAATGTGCAGATACCCTAGCCTTGTATTTTTTATGAACTTTTTTACCAAATCAGATCATTCTTTTCATGTTGACAATCCCATTACAGTGCCTAAGGGGTCTCTAGCTAACATAGTTAGCTCAGAACATAAAACACTTGGGAAATGCTGATAGACATCAGATTGATCAGTCATCCAGACAGAGGAGACAGCTATGAGCTGTCTATGTAAAATTTTACTTCTGAAATAAAAACTGATTCTAATGCTGTATCAAAAAGTGCCCAGGGATTCATTAATTAGCAGGAGAGAAATCAAGTTGGTGACTGGGAATTCATGGCTTATTTGCAAATCTATGAATCCTAGTACACAAAGTATGTGTGTATGAATCCTAGTTCCCCAAAGATGTAGAGTCGTGAGCAACAATACCTTCTGTTTTACTCTTTAGGTTATTTACTATCGCCTTTGATATTTCATCTGAAACTGAATTTACTATTTATGAAGAAAAATTAAGTACATCTGGATATGTAAAAAAGTTGAATTACAGATAAATGGCATAAAAACACACAAAAAGAAATGAGATGAGAAGAAATGTGGGTTTTTTTGTATTACACTGAGATGCTTTTCACTGATACATAACATGCAGTTATGACCAACTTCAAATCTATGCTGTGTTGGAAAGTATCCCAGGATCATAAACCATTAGACACTATAAGAAAATGGAATTTCTAGGGTAGCAAAAATGTTTTTATAAATTTAAACAGTTTTTATTGATGGTTTGTGTTTTATACTGTCTGAAGTGCCAGAATTTGATATAATCAGTACATGTGATAATGAGTTATACTAAATGAGTAATATTGTGTAATTTCTTTTTTCTTTGATTTTGCTTCTATAGGAATGCTATTTTATAATACCTCATTGAGTGATAAAATAATAATAATAATAACAATAAAACAGTATTTTCTAGTAATATGTCATTATAATATTTATACAAACAAGTCCTCATGTTCACAAAGTAATGCAATGGCTGAGGTTGGAAATGACCTCTAGAGGTCATCTTGTCCAAACCCCCTGTTCAAGCAGGAACACCTAGATCCAATTTCCCAGGACCATGTCCAGATGGGTTTTGACTGTGTCTACAGATGGAGACTCCACAACCTCCATGGCCAGTCTGTGCCAGTGCTCAGTTTTTTATTTACACAAATAAAAAAGTATCTCCAGATGTTCAGACAGAACCTCCTGTCTTTCAGTTTGCTCATTGCATCTTGTCCTGTCACTGTACACCACTGAAAAGAGCACATCCCCATCTTCTTTGCACCCTCCCTTTAGGTATTTATATACATTGATGAGATCTCTCCCTGACCCTTCTCTTCTCTAGACTGAACAGTCCCAGATCCCTCAACCTTTCCTCACAGGAGAGGTGCTCCAGGCCCTTAGTCATCTTTGTGACCCTTCACTGGACTCTTTCCAGTAGTTCCATGTCTCTCTTATATCAGGGAACCCAGAACTGGACATAATACCCCAGGTGTGGCTTCAGTACCAGTGCAGAGTAGAGGGGAAGCATCACGTCCCTTTACCTGCTGGCAAAACATCTCACAATGCAACGCAGGCATTTGCCTTCTTTATCACAAGGACACACTGCTGTCTCCCATTCAACCTGATGTCCACCAGGACCTCCAGGTTCTTCTCTGCAAAGCTCTTTTCCAGCTGGTCACCCCAGCATGCACTGGTGCTTGGGGCTATTACTCCCCAGGTGCAGGACTTGGCACTTCTCCTTCTTGAACTTCATGTGATTAATGTCAGCCCATTTCTCAAGCCTGTCAAGTTACTTCTGGATAGCAGGCCTTCTGATGTATCAGTAACTCCTCCCAGTTTTGTGTCGTCAGTAAACTTGCTGAAGGTGCACTCTGCCCCATCAGCCAGATCATTAATGATGTTAAACAGGACTGTACCCACTATTGACCCCAGGGGTACATCACTATTTACTGTCCAACTTGACTTTGTGCTACTAATCACCACCCTCTGGGCCTGATTGTTCATCCAGTTTTCAATTCATCTCACTGTCTGCTCATCCAACCCATACTTAATGAGTTCTTTATGAGGATATTTTTGGAAACAGTTCCAAAAGCCTTGTCAATGTCAAGGTAGACAATATACATTGCTGTCCTCTCATCCACCAAGCCGGTAATGCCGTTGTAGAAGTTTATCAGGTTAGTCAAGCATGGCTAATACTTACTGAATCTATGCTGAATACTTCAGATGATTTTTTTATTTTTTTATCATCCATGGTTTCCACAATTAGCTACTTCATCACCTTCCCAGAGATCAAGGTGAGACTGATCTGCCTGTAGTTCTCCAGGTCTTTTTTTTTTTTTTTTTTTTTTTCCTTCTTGAAGATAGGAGTAACATTCGCTTTCCTCCAGTCTTTGGGCACTTATCCTAATCACTGGGGTGCATCAAGCTCTGCATTGTGAGCCAGTAGAGGGAGGTGATTGTCCCACTCTACTCTGCAATGGTGCAGCCTCACCTTAAGTACTGTTTGCAGTTTTGAGCGACACAGAATAAGAAGGACATAAAGCTATTGTAGAGTGTCCAGAGGAGTGCCACAAAATTGCTGAAGGGTTTAGAGGGGAAGCCATACGAGGAGAGGCTGAAGTCACTTGGATTGTTCAGCCTGCAGAAGAGGAGACTGAGAGGAGACCTCATAGCAGTTTAGAACTTCCTCAGAAGGGGAAGAAGAGAGGCAGGTGCTGATCTCTTCTCTCTGGTGACCAATGATAGGACCAGGGGAAATGGCAGGAAGATGTGCCAGGGGACAATTAGGTTGGAGGTTAGGAAAAGGTTACTCACCTAGAGGGTGGTAGAGCACTGGAACAGGCTCCCCGGGGAGGCAGTCATGGCACCAAGCCTGACAGTATTCAAGAAGCATTTGGACAATGCCCTCAGACACATGGTCTGAATCTTGGGATTGTCCTGTGCTAAGGCAAGAGTTGGACTTGATGATCCTTGTGAGTCGCTTCCAACTCACAACATTCTATGCATTAAAGTTTATTGACAGTGACCATACTGTCCTGGTTTTTGCTAGGATAGGGATAATTTTCTTCTTAGTAGCTAGAAAGCACTGTGTTTTGGTTTCAGTGAAGATTGTTATGAGAACAGTGTTGATAACTACAAACACACTGTGCTCGGACAGTTTCCAAGAAGAGAGGGCTGGAAGGGAGGAGTGGAGAAGAAAAGTGTAGTAGTTAGTAAAACCCAGAATTGAGAGTTGGATATGCCAATAAGATATTCCATGTCTTATTACATCATGTTTAGTATATTAACCGGGGTTGACCGGAAAGGCTGGGGGGAGATTCTCAGGAATCACTCGGGGTCGCTTTTCCAGGATTGCGATTTTGGTTTTGGGGTTCCTTTTTGCTCCTCCGGGATCGTTATCAGTGGGTGGTGAGCAATTGTACTGTGCATCACTCATCTATATATATATAGTTGTTAACATTATTGGTCTTATTATTCTTATTATTTTAATTTTATTTTTACTCTAATTATTAAATTGTTCTTATCACACCCTACAAGTCTCCTGACCTTTACCCCTCCAATACTCTTCCCTATTCCCTGGGTGGAGGTGGGGGAAGGGGCTGTGTGTGGGGGGGAGCTGCAAGTGGCTAAGTCTTGTTTGACTGCCAGCTAAGTTAAACTATCACCCTTGCAATGGCATCTACCAGCTTCCACAGCATTTTTGGGTGCATCACATTATGGTCCACGGACAATATATAATTCCTGACCTGAGCCTCTTCCACCAAGGGTAAGTTTTCCTTACTCCAAACTTTCCCTCTGGTCTGCAGGTCATTTGATTTCTGAAGGACAGTCTTACTAGTACAGACTGAGGCAAAAATGGCATTCAGTACCTCAAACCTTTCTATATACAGTGTCATCAAGTCCCCATCTCATTGAGCAACGGGCTTATATTTTCCCTACTCTTCCCTTTGTCACCTATGTACTCGTAGAAGCCTTTATTTTTGTCTTTCACATCCCTTGTCGGATTAAACTGTGTTTGGGCTTTAGTTTTCCTAACCTTATCATTCATGCTCAGATAATATCTTTGTATTTCCTCCCAGGTTACCTGTCCTTGCCTTCACCGTCTGTATGTTTTCTTTTTTGTTTGAGTTTGACCAGGAGCTCCTTAATCATCTATGCAGGCCTCCTGGCATTTTTTGCTGACTTTCTGCTCTTCCAGATGAACTGCTCTTGAGCTTAGGGAAGGTGATAGGCTTTCCTGGGCTTCTCTTCCCTCCAGGGTTTTATCCCATGGGACTCTTTCAAGCAGATCTTACACTCTGCTGTATTGTCCCTGCATTAGATACTGGGATGGTTGAAGACCCCCATGAGGACCAGGAAAGTACAAAATAAGGGCTGAAGTTTCAGCAGTGAAATGGAAACATATTATGTGAGATTTTGTATAGGTCAGCCAAGAAATTTTTGCTTGTAGTCAGACTTTTAGTTGTGTTATCTTAATGGAATTCAAGCTACCTCAGGGATAATCCTCTGTTTTATTATACATCTATTAATAAATGAGTATGAAGAAGAAATATAATCTTTTATTAAATGTGTATTCAAATGATTTATAAATTACATACTCAAATTGAGGACAACAAATCTGCAAATGGATATCATATACATAAATGTGTGTATATATGTAAATGAATATAAAAATATTTTAAATTAAAAATGTTAGTGCTGAAATGTTAAAAGTAAGTGTAGTTAACTAGGATTTATAATGAAAATTTATTTCTAAGGTTATAATTATTTAATTGCTCAGCACTTTGGCAGAAACCCAGAAAGATCCAAATACATGCGTCATCTCAATGGTTTAAATGAGACTTATAAATTTAATGCTACACATGCTCTCTGAATTGGAACAAGACTTCTTGGCAACTTGGAAGAATAAGCTGTAAGTTAATGGTTAGTTAGTACATGTGACACTGTGCATCCTATACTATTTATTTTTGTCTTTGTTAGTGGTAGTATACTACAGATTGTCAATAAAGACAGAGAAGCATTCAAAGCATAAATGCTTGTGCTTGATGATATAGACTAAAGTTTGGGAATGCAACACTTCAGTATTGCTGGATCCATTATGATTTTATGCCTCCCACACATAGTCTGAGTCTCAGGGTATTCACACAAAACAGAAAATTAGGAGAAAAAGGAATCACATTATCAGCTTGTGTGGGATTCATCTAACCCAATGCAGAAATCTACAGTCCATTTCATCCTAGAACAGATGGTTAAGATAGGCAGATGCCCTGTCTCTGCTTAGTAGATAGGGAGCCTGAACAACTCACTCAAATGTAGCAGTTTATATTCCATACATGCAGAGATGATATTGCTGATCTCATTCCTCCTCAGGCTTAAATTTTCCTGTTCTATACCAAAACATCGTTTATCAGCCTGTGTATGACTAAATCCATGACACCCAAGACTGTATAACAGTGAAATTAAAACAATATGATTAAAACTGTGGTTTGGAACTTGATCAATTTTTTTGCTAATGGCATCAGAGCTCATGCTCAGAATTGTGGAAGAAAGGTTAGCTGAGGAACAATTAGAAGGCACAATCTAATAAGAGTTTCCGTGACTATTCAGTTAAAACTCTTGTGAGTCATACAAACACTCAAACATATACATATATCTATATATACAGTTGTCATTAAACAATCATATAAAAATTGCTTACATCAAATTGGACAATCACATCTGTAATACAAGGTATTTCAAAAGAGAAGACTTACCTTTGAACCCACCAGCACAATAACATGAAAAGTGGCCGACTAAATCCATACAGGTAGCTCCATTTTTGCAAGGTGAACTTGCGCATTCATTAATTTCAACTTCACAGAAGGGTCCTTCATATCCAGGTACACAGTTACAGCTGTAATTATGCAAGTGGTCCTGGCAGAAACCATATTCAGAGCACTGGTTTCCAATGCAATTGTCTATATCAAGTTCACAAAATATGCCTGTGTAACCGAGGGGACATATACACCTGTTGTTGAAATGAGAGGAGAAAAATAAAAAAAACCCATCAGTCCTGAATATATAGGTCAATAATAGCTAATAACATTAACAATATTTCTACTTTTGAATACTCAGTCTTCTTTCTTTGCCTTTAATTAGTCAGTAAGTAACTTTGGTTCACATAGACTGCTTGCAATAATTAAGTAGAACTGCACAATAATTAAAGTCTTAGCCATTTAGATAGGAAAAACTAGTTGTTATATAACTTTTGATACCTAAATTCCAATGACAGTGTTCAAATAGAAAACTGGTATAGACTGCTAGTATTAAACATTTTGAGAATTTATTTTCTGAAAATTATTAATTGCTTGATACAATATCACTAAGATAAAAAAAATTACAACAAACAAACAAAAAACAATATTACTTCCTGCTTGCTCTGGACATAAAATCAGTATAAAAATGCTTTATCATTAAAAACAAAGGTTGCAATTTCTGTCTGTAACTGAAAATACCCCTCAATCTATACAGTTCTAAAGAAACTGAGCAGGATATTTTTTCCCATAATGTAGGATGACATATAAATTTCATAAGACTGGAGATTAGTTGTTCATACTTCTCTTTCTCATGTCTTTTTTTATATATGAACAAAAACAAAGCTGGATTATCTCATAGCTGATCCACATCTCATAAAATTAGAAAATCACTTGTACTTGTCAATATTTTCTTTGATTGATCCTCTCCTTACCATGTAGAGAGGTCTCCTTGCACAGGAGATAATCTTACATTAAACTTACATATTCTTTATCCATAAATAAGATAGATATGTTATGTAGAAGCTGGAAAGAACTAACATGTTAAGGAAGTCTTGATTATAGCGATTTTATCTTCTGATCCATCTGACAGAAAGGATACATTTTATTTATTTTTAACAGAAGAAAATGTTCAAATGGCTGTTTGCGTCAGTCCTTGCTTATTTCTCCTGCATTTTTGTGTTAGAATTGTGGAAATTTTCTCTTCGTATCCCTATCAAATTTCCAACAAGTTAACCGTTAGTCAGTAGGAAAAAGACTCCATGTAAGATTTGATGTACAGAAAGGATTTTATAAAAGGTAGCATGATGACAGCTATTTTTAATGTAATTTTAACAAAAACTTTTTGCAATATAACTTTTGGACCAAGGAAGTTATAACCATATCCACCACTGGTTTACTTTGTTCTCTGTTCAGTTAGGCTCTAATTTTTCAATTCTGAAATTCCTCTTGACAAAATAGAATTTGAAAGACCAAAGAACTTCTTATGTGTACAAACTACAGATTAAGAAGGGCAGAATACTGTGGGAGTTTCATCTATTGTAATACTAATGAAATACTTATGAAGAAAAAGGAAGAAGGAAAAGGGATATGTATAAAATTACTAGCTCCTAGTGTTTAATCCTTTTTTTTCTTTTTTTTTCTCCCATGGTAATCTATGGACATTAGTGAAGACCCAAGAGTTCACGAATGGCTTCAGAGCACATAGAAAATTATGTGATTTTTTCCCTTTGATGTTGTGACAAAAAGAATCCTACAGTAAACAAGGTATCTTAATAAGGATATATTATTGGTTGTTATGTGGAACTGCACAGTGGACTGAGTTTAGAGGTGGTTTAGTCATTTTCTTATAATTAAAAGGCTTTTAATCTATGGAAAAGTCAGATAATATTAGAAAATAAAATGTTTAGTTCTTTAAACAGCAAAATCACCAAGTATTTGAACCACAATGATTATTTTTATATGTATATAAACAAATATCAGCTGCTTTTCTTTTCATTGGCTTCTTGACTTCTTCCCAGTCAGACTTTTGTCAACTTTGTGTGTTCGTGATCCCTAGGAATCTTTCTCATGGTACCTGAGGACTGGCTTTGTGTTCCTTCCAGTCTCAAGGTGCATCTGTATAACTGTTTTAGAATAAATAAGGAGAAAATTTTTATGATTAATTTTCTGGCTGTTCCAAATGGCAGTGTTTTTTTTATCAAATTGCAGAGCAGTATAAGAGCATGTAAAATTGATTTGTTTCAGTTGAAACTAAATCAGTAGATGTGCTCCTTGGACTACATCTAATGCACACCAGCTACTAATAGACTTTTATTCCATGTATCAAAATAAAGCTTGCTTGAAGTAAGACCTCCATATCTTGTATAGTGTGGTTGTGAGTTCCTCAGCACCACCATTTTTGCTTTACAGTTCCATTGCTACTGCACTGCAGTACATACTCACGTAGGTATAACTAATGTATTCTCTCTTCCAACCCCAGCCATTCTTTAGCAAAGAAATCTTCCCCTCCTCTTGGGAGCTCCAGTTGATTCTGTTTCTCATTTTTTAAAGGAATGAAGTTCACACAAATCATCTCATACAGTTGCTTTACAGCAAAAAGCAAATGTTGATTTACATACAATTTCATTATGCATAAACATGCAAAGCATGTGCAATTTAGTTATCTTTAACTGCACAGTTTCTAAATCCACCAACAATAAAATTTCAGTATGGAAACAACAAACACTTACTCATACTGTTTTTTTTCTTGGTGCAGTTAATCACTTTATTTCCTTTGTTGACTACTATGTACTAAAAAAAATATATATATTTTTACAGTAATAATTAGTATGTGTATTGTGTAAATGCAGCTATTCAATCATTCTTTGAAAATGTGACTCATCATTAAAACTGAATAGATTATTTAACTTACAGCTGTCCTTAATAAGAAAGAGAGGATAAAGAGAAAGAATTTTCTATCATTTCCTTAGTATTACTAGTTGTGTAACTTATCTACAAAGACCACAGAAGAACTACACAGAAACAGATGTAATGGAGAATCTTCTAGTTTTAGTTTCATGCTTCTGATTCCATACTACAAGCAATGATGTTATGAGTATTGTATTTTTCAGTGCTTTAGTGTATGAAGAAATCTAAACCAACTAAGAATGGAATGTCCTTTGTTTTTCATGGTGACATTAAAACTGGATGTCTTTCAATTTAATATGGCTTATCTCCTGCAGCAGACAGATCAAGCTCTAATTTCTTTAGACTCTTCTTTTCATACTATTGCCCAGGAAAAATAAAGAAAAATGCTGTTATTTTCTCTTGGCACTTCAAGGTAAAAGGTTTGCTTGGTTTAGCTATTAAGTATAGGTCACTGTTTTCTTGAATATACAGAAGCTGTTGTGTTTTTTCTTCTTCGGTGTAAACTTTATTAGAAAATACCTTCAAAACTGGATCTTCATGTCATGTGAAACAAAGTGGATGACTTACACAGCCAACCAAGCCCAAATCTGTGTCAGTGGCCCAAAACAATGTAAAACTACAAACAAATGGTGCAGAAAGAGGTTTTGTTCTCTTAGTGTTTGCCGAACACATACATTAGTGTTAACAGGAGTATTCTAGTCCTGTTAATAACAAGTTAATTTCTTACTATGTGTTGAGGATTAAAACATCAATGAATCACATATTTATTGTTTATAATCTAGACTGAGATTTAGAGGTGATAGGATCTAGGAGTTTAATAAATTCTTTATAAACATAATTTATAATAATGTGCTTCAAATTCTAACAGCATGTTTACAAATAACATATATATAACATCATATATGTAAAATCTACAAAATGAAGCTAAAATATATTTAAATTAATAAGTTAATAATAGGGTTTATTTTAAATCTGTACTTTATAATATGTCTATTTTTCAACAAAAATAGGTCATTTTTATGCAGTAGAAGTCTAAACTAGACAGGTCTTTAAGTTTGGTATATTTTTTCTTAATTTACACAACATTAACATATAATAGTTACCATTTACATTAATGCATTATATATTCAACAGTACCATGTACAAAGCAGATAAACATTGTCCTGTGTATGTTTCTTAAATTTACTGTATAATAGTGTACGTGCAGTTCTGTGGGCTTTGGATATCAATATCTGACTGCATTTATTTGTAACTTCAACATTTTTATGAAATTCTAAATGATCTAAGATGTTTAATAGATGTTATAATTTAATCTCTAAGTCAAACTATAAAATGTGTCTTGAACATGGTTTTGTCAAACAATATGCTGGTATAACCCTGACATAACTGAACTTCAAATATATTTTCCCGTCTGTCTTAGAAGTAATATCAAGACCAATGATCTCTAAGTAATTAAGTCTTTTACATTTGTAGTAGGAAAAATATAATTTTAATGAATGTGACCTTGTATTACTACTTTGGCAGCACTAAAATACTGAACATGACATCAGAAGCTTTGCATCATGGGTTGATTTGCAGTTTTCATTTGCTGCAAAGCTGAAATGCTTGTCTACAATAAATTCAGAAAGAATTTGTATACAGATATATTTGTGTGAGTGGTCAGGAAACATTTTTTGCCCTTATCAGAGGGATGCCCCAGCTGCATGCTGACAGTGAAGGGGCTCAGCTTTGCCATGGACTGAGCTAGGTGTCATTGGTTTAACCCCTGCTCCAGGGTCCAGTGGCTGCTGCTCAAGCTTCAGCTCTGGGAATGGCCCCTCTGGGGAGAGAGGAACACCTCCTAGCAAAGACCAGGACATGTTAATGACACCTCCCAACCATTTTCTTAAAGACTAAAATGTCAACCTTACAAACTGGGGGATCTTTGAAAGGACACACATGGCATCAAAGAAAAGGTAAATATGTAGAAGGTTTTTATTAACATTAATGGGAATAACACTAATTTCTTAGCTTCACATATGTCCTTTTTTTGTCCACAGTAAGATTTTGAGTATAACAGATCCTGGGAGGGAAAATCAATATCTCAATGCTTTTGTTACAAATATGGATTTTAGTAGTGGATACCAAACTCAAGCCACAGTTAACCCTCTTGTGAATTGCTTTGCTCCCCCGCATATCATGCAGATGACTGTATGTTGGTACTCCACTGCCTAAATCCAGTTAACATTGCACAGTAATTTGATATTCCTGTGAAATAAATGTTAAATGGAGATGTAGATAAGTCAGGCATGTAATTTAGTCTAAGAAGGAATGTGTTACTCAAATGCAGATAGTTATGGCATAGCTGCAATGTGTTCTTACCCATATGCATGCAGTAGGATATAACTGTTTGTCACCAAGGGTCTAGAACAGCAGATATGCAGGTAAGCAAGTTTGTACTACTTTGTCCAAGCAGGGCAGCTGTCACAATGTCACCACAAGCTGCTGGCACTAAAGAGATGTAGTATGACTTGTACCACTGTGTAAATAACTGTGCACAATGGATGAATATTTAAAATGGCTGAAAAAAGCCAAAGACCAGACTGAAGATGTGGTTATGCTGATCTGTGCTAGGAGATGACCCAGCTATTTTTTGTCTTGAGACAGAAGGCACATAGGAGCACTCAAGCTTGGCATTAGCAAAATCTTCCCAGTACCTCTGTAGTTGTTTTTGTTTTTGTGTTTTTTTTTTTTTTTTTAATATAGTAGTCCAAGCAGATTAACTTCATCTACTCAGTACTCATTATTTTGTTTCTTATTTGCAATATGAACTGCACACACATCCATAAATGGACTAAAAGGTTATTTAGTTTCACTTTGGCTTTTTATAAGCATCTGTATTCTCAGCAGAAAAGCTGTTGTATAACTTATTACAGAGATATTCCCTAAGAAATTGCGACATATATTCACCTACCTTCTGGAGCTGTAGCAAAGTGAAGAAAAGTATTTTTCCTCTTTCTCTACTGGAAGAAGTCTATTATTGCTACAGAAAACTGTGTATATCACAGTACTAACTTTATATGGCACTGCCAACTAAGTCCTGCAGTTAAATTGCATATATAGTGTAGGATGAATAAATTCAAAAATGGAAAATTAGAAATAAAAAAAAAAAATAATTGAATCAGTTTAACTTATCCAGCTGGCAGAAAATGGAAAAAGTCAAAGATTAATAAAGTAATAGAAGCTTTAAATTTTTTAATGCTCAAAAGTTATCTAAATTATGTTTACTTTTCATATTCTTGCTGGCATAATGCAAAGAAGTGTTTCATATTCTAAAGCATTTTATTTAACAATGTGTCACTAGGCAAGGCTTTACTCTTTCCTGGTGAGATTAATTGAAGATTAAATTATCCATACTGAAATTCCTATAGTGAATAATGAAAAAAGAGTTGAAAATTCAAGCTGTACTGTACACCAAATCTAACTTCTTAATGGGAAGTTTCTCTGTATAAAAACTAATGGAATGTTGACCTCAGAGTTATATCTATAGACTAAGATACTTTTAAAAAATGTATTATTTTATCATGACCTTTTAAACAGTGGTGAATCCTACAATACAGTTTCTTCAAATGTCTTAATCTAATAATTCTCATTCCTTCTTGTTGGGCTTTTCAGGAGCTATGATAAGTTCAGAACTTCATCTGAATAGACTGGACTGAATAAACAGGAGAAGCAGGACACATAATGAAAAAAACCCTGAATTTTAAATTCTATCTTTTCCCTCTGTTGCTCCCCTTCACTAAACAGATTACAGTAAAATTTCTGTTAGGACTTATTTCAGTTAGGATCTTAGTTGTCTGAATTGCAATGTTGGCAATGAATACATTTACAAGGGTGAAGAAAACAGTAATAAATGCCCCTCTTGATTATCAAAACAGGAGGATGAACTCTTTGAAGACCTTTTTAACTTTAATTATTCATTAAATTCTTCTCATTAGGCCATGTTAAATTGGTTCTTCTTTCTCTTCTACAGAGGACATAATGAAACAATTCAGGTTCTTTTGAAAGGAAAATTCAAATACTTTATAT
>NW_010325414.1:25947-26220 GCF_000700745.2 Antrostomus carolinensis | reverse complement strand
GGGTTGTCATTTTGTTAGGGCTAAACTGGGCACAGGCTCAGGAAACAGCCTTCACACACAGCCTGGCAGCGGGGCATGCGGTCTGCCGGCCCTTCCACCCCTTTCCAGGGTGGCACTGCTCCTGCGTGTAATGGCTTCCCTCCCTCTTCACCACCCTCCAGAATCTCTAGTTTCTGTTCACTTTAATCTTTAAAGTCACCGTAAGATGTTCCATCTTTATCAATGATCTGGATGAAGAGATTGAGTGCGCCCTCAGTAAATTAGCAGATGACA
>NW_010325414.1:701-25557 GCF_000700745.2 Antrostomus carolinensis | reverse complement strand
GAGGCACTGGAGCATGTCCAGAGAAGGGCAATGAAGCTGGTGAAGAGGCTGGAGAAAAAGTCTTATGAGGAGCGGCTACATAACTGGGGTTGTGTAGTCTGGAGAAGAGGAGGCTGAGGGGGGGACCTAATTGCTGTCTACAAATAGCTAAAAGGAGGTTGTAGGGAGGCGGATGTGTGTCTTTTCTCCCAGGTAACTAGTGACAGAACAAGAGGCAATGGCCTTAAGTTACACCAGGGGAGGTACAGATTGGATGTCAGGAAATACTTCTTCACTGAAAGGGTTCTCAGGCACTGGAATGGGCTGCCTAGGGAGGTGGTTGAGTCACCATCCCTGGAGGTATTTAAAAGATGGCTAGATGGGGTGCTCAGAGATATGTTTTAGTAGTGGACAGGTATGGTTGTACACAATCTCAGAGGTCTTTTCCAACCATGATTCTGTCATGACACAACATTTAAGGGCGATTTGGGAGCGGGGACCGACTTACTGAACTCATTGCTGTTTGCAGATGGGAAATGGGGAGGAATGTGGGTTTCATGCTGCCAGCTCATCCAGCATGCCATCTCTGGGCATAGCTTGAATACAATTCTGTGACAAATAAAATAGCAATATATTTCAGTAGTTCAGTTGTGAAAATATCTTCAGTTGCAAGAACACAAACAATCAGAAAACATTTTTCCCCTCATTATTTCCCATTTTTCACGAGCACTTGCTATCACTTTAAATGTTTCCCAGAGAAGGCACATACTTCCAATGCCAAGACTGAGCCCAAGGGAATTTTTTTTCAGATGAGTTTGATTGACCAATAGCAATAAGAGCATAGTATAGACACCTATACAAAGCCTCTACAGAAAAGTGAAATAAACCTCATGCCTTTTGAAAAACTAAGGAAAAAACAAGTCTGTCCTTAACAGTGAGATCTGACTTTGAATTAGTTTTGTGAGTGGCACAAAACAACTTAATTTGTTACCTAGGTGAAGCAGCAGTGTGATCTGGTAACTGAATTCACTTTGACTGGAAATTAAAATTTGTGTAATTGCTTGATAGAATAAAAGGCAAAAGTACTTCTGTCAGAAAACTGGCTTTGATCCCTTTTCACACCTACAGAGTGTGGAACATACAGTTCCTAGACAGAGTAACATACAAGGCAAAACTGTTACTGATAGCATAGGGTGCTGTCTGGCTTCTTGTAAAGATGATGGCACTTGTAATGTGATCTTTGCAAGACTGTGTTTTGGCTTTCAAGGAACAAAGGACTATGTTAAATGATTAAGTGAGAGAAGCCTAGAAATACAATACTAAATAATTGCCTAAAACGGGCACAATTCCCCTCTTGCTTGTACCTCGGTAACCAAAGCAACCTTTAGATGATGCATACATACAATTACTTTCATTCTGTGCAAACCCATGTTGGAGATACCCTTTCATGTAGTACTGATGCTGCAAAAAAAGCAGTGATCTAATTACTCATGCATGCATAAGTTGCCATAGTCTGTAATTTGGTATCTAGAAACCCTGTTCATATTGCAGTTCCAGTTGTGGCGGGGAGAACACAGTCTCTTGTTTTCATATACAGTGTTCCCTCTTGGAAATATGAGGGCAATAGGACTGTGCAGTGAGAGCACTCTTGGTGAAATTACTTGTCAGAAATATATTGGGGAATAAATTCTTCCCAAAAGGAATAGCTTTGTTTATGCCAAGCCCACAAGAGCAAAAGGAGAGAAGAAAAGAACTGAAGACACTGACTCTGGGCTGTATTGTTCTCCGAGTATATAATAGTTTTACACTTCCTTGACTTCTGCCAGTAATTTTGACCATAATGAGTTCTTCACAGAATTACTTTTTCTATTTTTGTGATTTTTCCAGTTTGTGTGCCTTTCTGATATTAATGCCTAGCAACAATTCATTCATACAGAATTCTTTTCAGGTTTTAACCGCTATTCTTCATTATTTGTGTAGAGAGTCTGATTTTTAAAGTACTATTTATTTTCAGTCCCGTATCCCAGCTTCCCTATTCCAAAAGATGACTTCTGGTAGCTCAGGTTAATTAACAGCCTTTTTTTATTATTTTATTTCTCTCCAGGTTTCCTTTGAAGATCTTAAAATAATTAATACAAAAGAAAATAATCATATTTTGAAATATGGCAAGAGCCCCTTCAGTGGAGGTAATTAAATGCAAAGACTATATTACATAAGCTTGCCCAGGTGTTTCACTGAATGAAATAAATTTGTTTAAATATTATCTTCTGTAGGAAGGATTAGACAGCTTCACCATCTTTGTGCATCTAAATTGATCTTAGGGCTTATCAAATTTGCTAAGTGCATGTCTGCATTTTAACGGGATTGTGTCACGTTAACAGAGGTTCTCACGGAAACAAAAATGCATCCAGGCATCTGACATGCTTTAGCCTCAGAGGCACGGTCTGATCAACAAAGATGGCAGTTAATGTAGTTGCTAAGTAGAGAGTTAGACAAAGAGAATCCACATTAATTCATTATGTCATAATGTTTATATTTGATAATTAGTTTCAAACTAAAACCAAAATAAAGCAGTTTTAGGACTATGACATTCACAGGCTCATTTTTTGCTTATTTAAAGAGTAGAGGAAGGAGTGTCAACATCCCTTTACCATAGACAGCAATATGTGATAGCCTATTGAGGGGCCACTGCTGTCCATTCTGGAGAAGACAGGGAAGTGAAACTTGCATTATAATCTAAGCTAAGGTACTCGGCAATGTATTGTGGGAATAGGGATGCTCACCTGGAGTTTGGGATGCTGCTCTGTCTAAGGTAGAGCAAGTACAAGGACTGGGCTCTCCCACAAATGCATGGCCACTCCATACCCCACTTCTGGCTATCCTATAGTGTGCACATATGTCTCTTGCTTATTTCAAAGACCTTTTTTTCATTACAGTGTGAAAAAATATTTAAGTATAAACTCAGATCTTAAGATGCCATGGGATTTTAGGAGTCAGCCAGCCATAATACAGTACAGCCTGCTCTCAAAAGTACTGACTTGGAAAAAAAATGATAAGTCTAGAAATCAGGATACAAAATTTTAGAGGGTGCTTGCGCAGTGGTGATGCACAATAATCTAATAAAACATCAGTAGCTCATTGATCAAGTAGATTTGCTGGGGGGAGGTAACATTAGGAGGTGTATTATATAGCGCACCTCTTTCCTAGCACTGTGCAGTATGTGCAGTTCAAAGCTCTGAAAATCATAGCTGCACTGTTACAGCTGGACTCAGTGTTGTACTTAATTACATCGAATAACGTCATCCAGAGCTGATGCTTTGTTTATCAGTGTAGCATCACAATTAGCACCCACATTTATAAGTACTTTTCAGTATACTTTGATCTATAGATGAGCCATCAGGCAATAATACAGTTAAGTAGCATTGATCAAAGCTGCATCCCAACCCAAGTCCATGTCAAATCTTTCAGATAATAGGGACTTATGGCCAACATCAGTCTTCTTTGTTGACAGTTTGAATACTGATCTGTCTTCCAGTGCAATTGGGCTACAGGGGCATTTGAAAAATATGTATGAAAGTTGCTATAATTCTCCTAAAAGAAGGCAAATTTTATATGGGTTTACTTTCAAACATGCTCATGTGTGAATTAGGTGAGCAGAAATGCTATATATGCACAATATATATGTGTACAAATGCTCGTCCACAACTGCCATGCACATCTCTTGTCAGTGTCCAAAATTAAGGGCCTCTAGGCACTGCATATACAGGTAGTCACCATTAGTGTATCTAGCCCTGATTTCATAATATGAAGCCTTATTTTAATTTATTTGAAACAAATATATTAATCTGAAGGATGCCAGCCCTGTATGCAACTTTCAAATTCATTATTCTAGTAAATAATTTTCATCACATAATGGCAAACTCTCAATGTGGTGCAATGTTTAGTCAACAAGACTGATGTGCACTGAAGTCCTTGTTCACAGATTTACTTACTAGGTAGAAACATGGAATATGTTAGTAAGATATTACAGAATTAACACTTTAATCATTGTAATTAGTTATAAATCTCTTGTACTGTCACCTTTCCTAGGCATTTCAAATTAGAGTGCAGAATAAATCTGTGCCTGGGGACTCTGGGTATCCCAAAGCAATACAAGAGTCTTGTCGAAAGACCAGCCAGGCTCACTAGAAACTGTTTAGCTCTGTTTGAAGCTCTGTTTTATGCAAGGGAAGGTCATCCAGTCACTACTGCCTCTTTTGCATCCCAGATGTAAATTACCTAACAGGAAAAGAAATTATGTTTCTTTTGCCCATTAAAAGATTACTGAGCAAAAAGATCAAGCCTTGTCCTATTGCCTGTCAAACAGCTCAGCGTTCAGCTGTAACCTCAATTCCTTGTTGGATCTGATTCTATCTTTCAGGAACATCTGGTGATGTCTAAGCTAAGAAACCTTCCGTAGTTTCTACGAAGTGGGTGGACCAATGACCCCTTATCTGATTTCACAAATGTAAAACGTTACCTCAAGGCTGCAATTTTATAAAACAAAACCCTAATCTTACCCTGTAGATCACCCTGGTTAGTAGCTGCAACAAGGAGGGACCAGATGTTTACACAAACATTGCCCAATTTAATTTTGAAAGCTGAGGCCAGTCTCACTTAACTAAGGAATTTTCTGCTTATGCTATAGGTCTTAAGATCAACCCCATTCTATAGATGCACCATCTGAAAGATGCTGAGCAGACACCCATTAGTGGAAACCAAATCTGTGATTCATATAAAAAAAAATTACTCTTAAGGACCAAAGTCCATCTAAAGCAAGACTGTGAAACACACGCAGCTTCCTTTAGAGCCATCTGGAAGCCTCCTTATTTTCTTCAGCTTGCGGTATCAGGCCCTACATCCTGGCAAATAAAGGGCATAATGCTGCACGGCACCGTGTACCTTGAATTTTTATTTGGCCTAGTGTTTAAAGGGCTCAATATCTCACAAAGCTGTCAAAGTCAAACTGAAATAGTCCTCTTCCCGTCCTCTTTTCTTTCTACACCGTACTTTGCTGAGTTGCTAAAGTGGGCTTGCAAGCAAACAAAAATAATTTTATTTCCTTGCTACTCATGGGCTCTCAACGACATCCCACATTAATAAATGATTTTTTTTTTTTTGAAGGGGGAGGGGGGGTCACTGAATCTTATATTTTTCCCTCAAAAAAATTTGGCATAATATCCAATGAAAAGAATAATTGAATAGCACTTGGTATAACTATTGACTGTAACTCAGATACCACACCACTTCACACAGTATAAATACCAGGGACCTAATGTTCTGTAAATTAATTGAAGTGGAAAGTCTGTATTCACAATTTATCCTGATGAACTTGATGAAAAAAACCCAAGAGAGTAAATACTAGTTCTGAGGTAGGAGTTTTTTTAGCATTGAGCATTTTATATTGTTCCAGTAGTTAAAAGTCTGCCTAACAGGATTCAGCTTTATATCCATCAACTGTCCACAGTATCAAATATTATTAATCATCTGATATTTATACAGTTATTATTGTGCCATAACCCCTATACTTGTGCTGCTGTAAGTTGAAGCAACACTACTCAAGCTGCCTCAGAGTAAACCCGGTGTCTGTGGAAGCATCCAGAGAATCATCCTTGAGACATAAAGATATCACTTTGTCTGACACAAAAATGTTGCCCACTTTAGGGTGAATGTGGCTACTGTTCAATGGTGCACAGCAACAAAACCCAGCAATGTGGAACAGGAAATGAATAAAAAAAGACCACATCTAATTGATATTTAGATATGGTAGGATGTAATTACCCATGCTGGAACTCATTCAAAGCATCAGCACTCTGAATGCTGCCTTCTGGAGGGGGGGGGGGAAGTACAATCAGTTCTTTACTGTCAACCATCAGAGAAGATTTTAGCTTGGCAGCTGATAGTTAAAAAAATTGGTTTAGTACATATTTCTATGTTTTTCATGTCATTGTTATGTTTGTTAAATTATATTAACTGAAATCTACCTCTGAACAAAGTAAGTGCTAGCTCAAGTAAGAAGTACTTACAAATTTAGCAGCACTTTACAAGTTTAAAGTTCCTTATATATGTTGCCTGCTTGTGCTAATTTTCACAGCGCTACTGAGGGAAAATTAAGTAGCAGAGCCACTTTACAACAGCAAGTTGTTAGGCAACTCGCATTTAGAGCTGATAGCAAAGCCAGAGTATACACGGTATTATTTGTTTGGTCCACGTTTCAAATTGTGACAGCATGTCTTATGCAAACATGTCTTCATGGGATCTCTGCAAGTCTAGCCAGGGAATGAGTATGAGAAAATAAGAAAAACAAGTAATACTTTATTTCTAAAGAATGCTGTCATTCATCTGAAAACCACTGGTAGACATCATCTTTCCAAATTGCATAGGGATGATCATGTTGAGGGATCCCACCTCTCATTTGAACAGAGCTGGAATCTAGGTCCAAGAAACTTAAAAATAAAGAGTTGCTAACTTAAATCCTTAACAACATCAGAGGAAACAGGTTGACACCGAATTAAAACTCATGTTAGCCAACAAACAAAAAGGTGAAAGTGATCATTAGTGTCAGTGAAAATACCTCAAATCTACCTCCGAACCATGTATGTGTGAGTAACAGGTGGGGGAAATTAATATGTCCAGGAAATTTTAACATCTGCAGAAAAAAACCCCAACATCTTTGTTATTGTCATCTGTCTCTCTTTAAACATCCCATTAAATAAGTGATCTCTAGCAGCTTTCTCTGCCATCCATGTGCTGTGCTGCCATTTAAACTCAGTCCCTTGATGGACACTGATGGACGCTTTTGTCTGCACCAACTGTGAAGACTTTTCCTGTTGTATTTAGTAGTAACTGTCATATTTGTGTATTGACAGTACTGCCAATTGTAAAGGGTTTTCATAGTCTGTGGAGGTTTTTTTGTTTGTTTTTCTCTCCACTAAATCTTCAGATTCTGGAATCCTGTGAGTTGTTTTAATACTCAGTTTTAATTTTAAAAGCTGTGGAAAGAGAGCTAAGAATCTGGTCCTAGAAAACTCAAGCAGATAAACTTCTTAACTTCTGACAACTTGTCATATATATATTTATGACATATTTCAAAATATATTATTTTTTAAACTACTTTTATGTGTGTCTTGTCTTTTGAGTTCTTAGGGTTGGTAATACTGTCCTTAATTTCACTTTTTGTAAATGTGAAATGGGAACTTTGTATGTACATGCACACCTCAGTCCAAAAATGCTGAAAATCAGACTTCCAAGACACAAGATTCTCTATTCGCTAATTTAGACATCACACCTGCAAGCTTTACTAATGCAATCCGAATCCCTTGCATTACCGTAGGTGATTTTGAAATTTGACATTTTTTTTTAAACCAATTTCTTAGGCTGTGGATCTTCTGGAAAGTTTCCTTCTCCTTTTTACAAAACAACAATTACAAGTTATATTTGAATCTCAAGTGTGGACATTCACGCTCTCTCGTTTCATCACCTGCTTATTCCAAGCTGGTTTAAATCCAGCACTGACAAAAGTGACAGTTGTCAGTCTGGTGTCCTGACCACCACAACTGGTAATTACATGTAAATAGGGATATCTTTCTGCACCTAATTGTCAGCCTTTGGGAGACTTAAAGGTCAGAGGTCCATGGGTGAAATGTGCCCCACAGGCACATCACTAGTATATGCTGATCCTGCCTATAGCTGTGTAATGGATGTAGTACCATATATATAGGACTTAGAGGCTGAATAGAGGAGTGCAGAGCTGCTGCAAACACCATTCTGGCTTGAAACATGATAGAAATAAACTCAGAAAAAAATGTTTCAGACAATTGAAAACAAAACATTGACTGTATATATTTGACTGAGTATGCTTGATGAAGATGAATGTGATAAAAGCCCAGCTGCTTAGCACTGTAGACTTTCAGTTCACACTGCTGATGTACAAGATGATTTTGCTTCCAAATGGAATGTTACTTGCAGGAGATTTATAGGTAGACTGGACATATGCACTATGTCTTATTTTAGGAGAAAAGAATAACAGAAGTTAAAAATATATATATATCTGAAAACCAGCCTCAATAATGTAAACTTTTTGTAAAACAGCCTCTTCCTCTCTGCAGTGGTTAATATTAATGTTGAAATCTTTCACTTTTACTGATTTCAGTGATGAAAAAGTCCAGTCCTGCATTATTTAGCTTTTCCTGTGTCTTAAAAAAGATGATCAGACAATGCCAGAACAGACCTTCCCCTTTTTGACATAGCTTTTTGGTCAAACTTTCATTAAGGGTCTTAGCAATTTTTCTAAAGCAATATGGAATGAAAGAGCATAAATATGATTTAATTAATACTGTCAGATTATATCTCCATCTCCTCTTTAGAATTATGCCCAGTGGCAGCAGTTTCAATTTCTAAAAATAATTTCTAATCCTTCTCTAGCCACTGTGAAAACTAGTAACAAACACGCCACTGATAGTATTTACATCAAAATCTTCAAAAGGTGTCATATCTGCATAAACAATTGTGTCATATTACTCTCTTATATGTATTTGGTCATTTTTGGAGACATGGAGTTCTGTTTTAAGACCCTATACTGGTTGACTATAGAGGTTGGCAAAAATACTTCAGTAGAGGATGTCAAACGTTGCCCTGCAAAGTTGTTATAAGGCCCTGTTAACATGGATTGCAGAGATAATGTAGTTTGCAGGGCCCCGCTTTAAGACAAATCATCGTTAGAAGGTGCTTGACTTAATTTTTCCAGAGCTGATATTGTCATGCTTTATACTGTATTAGTTTACAGGCTAAGACAAACTGTGTGGCTTATGAAGTAAAGGACAAAACTCTTGTTTTCTGCTGTCTACTAGAACTTCTAAAGTTGGTTGGTCACCTTGATAAACTTGATATGCTACTGCCCCGACACCTTAAAATAAGCCAGCCCTGTGAGTGCAAATCAATATGTATTTGCAAGGAAGAAAGTGACAAAACAGTCATTTGCTTTTCTATAAATAATGCATCTTCCGTTTCACTTCCTTTTTAATAGCACTTGGGGGAGCAGATGGGATGAAGATCACAAAAGCAGGGCCACCGCTCCCCTCTTCAGCCAGCTCAGGGGTGGCATTCAAGTGTTCCAGGGGCAATTCATACTGACATTTACACTCAGTAATCAATATGAAACATCAGTAATGTTTGACTCACCATTAAAAGTGTTATTTTTGTTTCGCTGCTGAAAGAAGATGAGGCTGATGGGAATCTGCACCATTCCAATGGCTCCAAAGACACCTGGTCCCTACATCTCTCCTTAGCACTCCGAGCCATCCAGCACCAACACCCTGTACAAACTAAAACCTCCTAGTACGTAATGTCAGCCTCTTAAGAAAAGTGCATTATTCCTCAGAAAGAAGGCAAAAGATATGAAAGAGATTGCCAAAGCCTTTGCTGTTTACACCCGCATGGAATTTTCTTAGTGAAAACTTAGATAAGCCAAATAACCCTAAGGAGGAAGCATTTCCCATTATAAAAAGATATCCCACCAGTGGCTCCTAGCCAGCCCTGTCTGTAAGGAAAAAAGGAGGACATGAGGTCCTCTTGAGCAGCACCATCAAAGCCAGGTAACAATCATTTGCCTCCACAAAAATCATCCCTCTGAAGTCTACCCAATGGAAAACCAGTGTTATTGCCTAGGTACTGGCCAATAGCCCGCTAATGCTACTGTTCCTGAGTATACTGAGTATATTTTTGTGAGTTACTGTCATTGCTGCAAAGGCAATGAATTAAGCTAACCACAGAAGTAAGAAAAGTGGTATATATGTCAAAGCCAAGCATGATTTTAAAGTAGTAACAAACAAGGAGAGTTACAAAAATTACAACTGTAAAAGCTTGGGTTATAGTGAGTTACATTTCTGTTTCATAATAAGAATAAAAATAATCTAACAGGAAAAAGAAAGTTTTATTTCCTATTTTCAGTGCTAAGAACATCTACATGGAATAACACCACATTCATAGCTGTTTTTCTTCTACCGCTATTATCTGTAAGCTGGCATGGAAGTCAATACACAATACAGTCTGGTGCAGTGAATGGAGTTATTATGGGACTGTAAGAATTTGTGTCTCCTTTGCAATCCTCACATTCAGTATTGGCCATTATGGATTTGCAACAGAAAGAGGTGACCCAGCAATCTGCACAGCCCGTACAGTACATCACATTGTCTCGCTGGGACTTGGTGAGTTTTCACATCTAAGCTGTTGACAGTTTATGTGAACAGCAGAGCTAAAATGGAATGTAAATACCTTAATGTCTTCCTTGCATATATCATTCCCGAGCGTTAGCTCCACACCTATAGAATATTGTCCAAGCTGCTACAGATATATCTATTCAAATGTGTCTTAATTTTTAGCTGACTGTGGCTTTCAGACATGTCCCATCAAATAGCCAATAATGATGTATTTTTTGGCATTCCTGAAACCACTTCCCATGTCACTTGCCCCCAGCAGAATGGCTGCAGTTATTAGCTCTTCCTTCACTGTGTCATTTGTGTTACTCTAGTTCCATATGAAGTATGACTTCCTGCCATTTATTTGCTAATAGCAACTAGCTGCCTTTCCCCCATGAGGGTTTTTTCCTCCCCCCAAAATTTACTAAATGATTGCTGGACAGAAGCATCATTATTTGTTACTGTCAGTACATGTCTCAGTTTCTTTAGGTTCTGTTCACATCCAGCAATATAGATACTAGAATTACTTAGCCACAATTAAACTTCTAGAGTATAATTGAGAGGTATTTTCAAAGTACCAAATCCAAACAACATAAAATGTGTTACCTGACATGAACAAAAAATACAACCTAGAAAAATGCTTTGAGACATGATTTTTTTTGTGTGTGCTCATTATAAATTATAGTCTTTAATTCCAAAATATAATTCTGTATTAGCATATGCACAGTAATGATGCAAGCAGCATTGGCAAAGTTTTTTAATTTGGTTTTGTGAAGAAAAATGGATGTTTAATTTAATCTGCTTGGAATCAGCCAGAACTAAAGCCCACTGAAATCCACCCCTCTCAGTGTTATTTCCATTTGCCAGAAGAAAATCACAATTTTGTAGATTTCTTTACTCAACCTCCATTACATACTGGTTACTGAAAAAGTCTTTTGTGCATTTCTGGGCATCACAGATTGCTAACCTGGAGTTTGCTGATGAACTGCTGGTGGGGGATTGTAAACCTCTAACAAGGAATGAAAAATAATGAATAAACAATCATAAAAAATAGCTGAAGTCAGAATAGAAGGCAGTCAAAGCATAGAGGCAACAAGATAGTGTGTATCCTATACAATCCCATGGTCTGGGATTATTCCCTTGCTTCATTATCCACTCTTCTGTTTTGTCTGTACTGTCTTTCCAAACTGTGCAGTTAGAGGATGCTTTAACACTTTTTGCTGCCTGTGTATATTGTAGGTGGGAGTTTAGTATCCTAGTATTTCCTGGCCTATTCAAGCGACAGAGTATGGCCAGACCTCTCAGTGTTCAGCTTCAAATCCCCTTGACCAGCCAGCCTTCCCTTCCACACTCTACGTCGTCAAGTGGCACCTTTAATCATTCAAATCCCAAATATGTTGGACAATGTGAATTTGTGATGTGGTGAACCAAGTCTACAGCTAAACAGCAAGAACCAGTATGAAACAGGCACGAAAATGATACTAAACATGTAGTTCTGCATTCAGCAGTGCCAGGGACTGTCACTGGGAAACTCGTAAATTCTGTGCTGGTAACCTGTTGGCATGACCTGCCTTGCTCTTGGCTGTACCAGCCAGCACTGTCCAAGGCCACCCCTAAGGACACTTACAGAGTTTGAATTCCTTGAGGAACATTCCCAACAGGGAGTTTGTGCCCAACCACATCATTTTGTAGGGTAAGACAGTTTACATGGGTAGGGTACATCATGTTTGTTGGTCTCTTTACCAGCAAACAGACCTGGATACTTTTAATATCCTAATCTAGATGTAGCTTTACAGTCCTAGCATCCTCTAATGCACCATAGGGTATGTGCCCTAAGACCTACCCCAATTAGATTCACTATTATCTAGTATGTTACCACAGTAGAATTTGGAAACAGAGGAAATTCCCAATCATGATCCATCTCTGACCAAAAGAGCCTTTTAACTCAGTGGAACGGCAGCCAGCAGTTTAATTATATGTCAAATACCATTATTTTTCTGTCTTAAATACACAGGCATAATATTGGGTTAGATGTGTAAAGCACTAACTCCACGTTGTGTTGTCAAGGACAAATTGCTCAGCATTCAGTTGGCAAAGTATTTTACACAATATTAAAGTTAAAAGGTTAATATGATGAAAAGTGAGAGAGAAATGGTTTTGAATAATTTGTATTAATTGTAGCATCCATATGGATATTTGCTTTAATATTAGTGCAGGTAATATTCTCCGCATACTTTTTTAGCTAAAAATATTCTGTTTTTGCCTGGCCTGTCTATTTCAGACTAGATAGTAGGAAAAACATTGAAAGTACATTTTCTTTGTTACTATGACAACTTTGAGAGGGATTCAATGGTTTGACATGATTTGGGAAAGAGAATGCATCCACAGGAAAGCTTGTGGAAGAATGAGAGACCTGTGATTTACCAGCTATTAACTTGATAATAGAGGCAGGAGCAAAGCATTGCTGGACTATCACAGCTTTTTAATTTCCAGTCTATCCTCACAGTAACATATGCTTTGCTCCTAAAATCAGGTTTACAGTCTGCAGCCTAACATATAAGCAACACAGATACAGTTGCAACCTTTACAAAAGAACACAAATTCCTACTCACAACATTAATCAATTGTCCTATGTTTTACTGGGGGAAAGTCATCAGTGTAGACAATAATCATTAAAAAAAGAAAACAAATCTGTCTCTCCAGCAGGTTCAGTACTACTAAAAAGCACAGAAATGAGAAAACAAAACCAAACATTGTGACAACTGTTTATGACCAAGATAGTTGGGAAAAACAAGCAATTTGGATTCTGGAGGCAGGAAATGTCTCTCCAAATTGTGTGCACCTGAGGGTTCACATATATATCCAATTCCCATTGATTTCTATGTAGAGTTCTAACTGTGCTTTCTATTGCTCAGGAACTCAGAGAACCTTGGCATGAGTCTTACAGAAAACAGACAGGCTAATACTTTTACCTAGGAGTCTGTACTTTAATGTAGACTGTACACAAATTTGATATATTTTTAAATGTTTTCTTATTTGTTTCAACAAAATCTGAAGAGAAAGTATTGTAGACCTCAGTTTGAGTACAGTCCTACTAAGCATTAAGATAGAAATCCTGGTGTCACCTCTGACACAGCGTAAAACAACCATCATCAACAGGAAACCTCGTATCAACAGCACTTACCTTACTCTTTCCAGGATAAGGCCATATAACTTCTTTGAAGCAAATACAGCAAAATTGTCTTCAGGTTTAACACACACGACGAGTACATGATACAGAACAAAATTCACTCTCCTGATTTGTAAGTGGGTGGTTTGGCCCCACTTACACCCAGAGTGAGCCCCAGAGCTTCAAGTATTTCCATGTAATGGTACCAAGGGAATAGCTGGTCCGCGCTTCTGAACAAGCACCTCTGACTGAAGCCTGCAGAAGCTAATTACAAGCCATACTAAATGAAGAGGATCAGATGGTCAGGTTGGGAGAGGTTAAATAATCATAAAGCTATAAGGGTAAGTTTTCTCATTTCCTAAAAAGTTCCCATCTGTAATACTGCAAGGGATGGAAAAACCTGCTTTTGGCTTGGCAAATTATTTATCTGTTAATTAACAGAATGAGTAAAACTTTGCACCTTACGTTTACTGTGGTTTTTTGAGGTCTTAAATATCTTCTTGTGAGAAGACTCTTTTGGAGTCCTTTTTGCAGCTAGAATAAAGCCAAACAAAATCTGATTTTATATTGATATAGGCCTTGAAACTAGTCCTAGGCAAAGCCCCTACTTAGTTACATAGGTGATATACACGTAGCTTTTAAAGACAAGGCACCTGGCTGCAAGGATTGTTCCTGTTTCTGCAAGTTATGTTGTTAATGAAAGAAAAAGATGTAGGCCTGGGCATGAAATAATGCAAGAACTAGGAACTCCCTGGCATAGCTCTGTTGCAACCAGCCTTGCATACAGTGAAGTTTCAGCCAGGAAAACGTGGTAGTTTTGTGCATGGTACCAATGGTAAGAGGGAAGGGCAACAGGAAGGAGGCTGAGAGCTGCCCCTGACTGACTGATGAGTAAAGCACTTCTCTGCTGTCTGAGAGGCCAGCAGAAACTGAGATGTTAACCCTGAACATTGACAGTGTCTGTGAAATGGCTACAGCTTCTCACCTGCGCAGGGGAGGGCTCTTGAATCCCAGTATGGAATAGGATGCAACTGGCAAGCCCGTGCAGACTGCAACACACACCTCGTCCTTATTAATGCTGTTGGGGCACGGTATAATGGAAGGGCCATCAAAACATGAAAGTGAGACTGGGAAATGAGTTTCATTGCCTGTCACTAGTGTTTTAACTTACTGACCCTGTGGCTTTGATGAGGCTTTGGCATGGCTACATGTGACACTGTCACTGGGAGGTGAAGGAAATGCACTGGAGGAGACAAGGCTGCCGCAGGGTGAGAGCAGAACTCGTCAGAAACACCCCTAGTCCTTACCGAGAGCTCTCTGGCAGAATCGGAGGATGTTTTGCAGAGGGTTCATCAGCGTTACAGCCCATAGGTCTGTACCTTAACCTAAACCACATAAGGAGCTATTGTAGCCTGGGGGAACTCAGCTATCTTAAAAGATGTGCAAGAAAATCATACACATGTAAATTGGTGAAACAGCGGGATTTTGTGTATCTGGTTGAATTTAAAATAAATAAATGAATAATGTTTTTGTTTGCATTGCGTGGTTTGGCTGATGTTTATGGTTTACAGCTACTGGCACATCCACACTGCAGAAACACTCCCTGTAATTCTATAGCAGTGTTCAAGTGACAGCAGGTGACAGCAAGCACAACACAATATAGAAGCTGACGCTCTGCTTGGGACTGCTGACTGCTTCAGCCCCTGAAACAGTAGAGATTTGGGAAAGCACAGCTATGCCTTAAGGCCCCCTTAGCCCACGTTCCCTTGAATCTCACCCACACCTTCCAAGGAATCTAGTTAGTGCTTCCCCTCTTAATACTAAAATTAGGATGAGACCTGATTAACCTGTTCCTGGTGGATATTCCCCCTCATTTCAATGATTCACAACAGGTCCAGCAGCTGTGGCTGCACAGTGAGGAGGAAGCAGGCAGTATCTTTCATGTTTAAGGGAGACTGTAGGTTTGTCCTTCTAAAGCAGCTGGTACTTCTGAACTTAAAAATAAAACATGAGGCCATGAAAAATGTGCATGTCTCACATTACATGATAGCCTTTCCATCACTCTATGGACACAGATAACACTTTCAGCCCATTTACACCTTTGTGGCTCAGTAATAAAAGTCTATGTGAGGAAAAAAATAAAAGCCTTGAAGAGTTAAGCCTAGAAGCTAGTCATTATTCTTCTTGTCAGTGGCTGTATCTCAGTGAACTTTCTAAGTAATTCATGATATTCCTTTCTTTTTTTTTTCTTACTCCACAGCATAGTGGGACTATCCATTGAGACTGTGATTCCTTGTTGAGCTTCACAAAGAGTCAATGGTTGACCAAGAACGGACAAAGGAGGTTTGTGAATCTGTGTTGAACTGAGGGGCTATTACATTTTTAGCTAAGTTTTAGAGGAGGAAAATGTCATCTAGAAACAAAAGGAGCATACTTAATCCATACGTCAAAGTCTAATAAATCCTGTCTTTGATTTTGTGATTGTGAATAGATCAATTAAGTGGATGTTACATTCGTGAATGAACCCTTGTAGTTTTTATCTGTTTGTGGCACGAACACGCTTTCCTGAGTGGGAACCAGGGGTTCAAGAAACAAAGGGCTCTTGAACCCACTTTCATTTCCTTTTCCCAAAGAGCCCAAGTCTGAAATGGTCTTCAGACAAAACCAGAAATTAGGACTCCACACTTAAGCAAAGTAATAAATGAAGCCTCTCCACAACAGTCACATCTGGCTAAATAATAAAAAATGTAGACAAAAGCTTTTCATTTTATGAGAGTATTTCTGAGAGGTAAGAGCACTTCAGAAGTTGAGGACCATTTGTTTCCTCCCTCTCACAAGCTATAATTCTTTCATAGAATACAGAAAAGTGGCCAGGCACATAATTTTCCTTCCCACCCTCAGGAAGGTAATAGCCACAGAGTGGGGAAGACAGGTGAAGCCAAATGCTGACAAAATGCCTGCAGCTCCGGTTCACCTTTACAGTAAACACCATAAACTGAGAAGTCACAAAGGCCAGAGGAGAAGAGCACACCAGGACCAGAATGATTTCCACTTCACATGATCAAGATGGAAGAGGAGGCTTCAACCACTGCAGTGTTGGCCAGTGTTGATATATGTTTAATGCAAACTGAGCTAGGAAAAAGAAAGGAAAAGCAGAGAGCATCGCAGTGAGGCTCTGCTGAGACACCCGGCACTGTGAGCCAGGGAGCTGGGTGCTCTGCCCCGGCAGCTGCCCTGCCTCAGCAGGGTGTGAGCAGCAGGTTGGGGAGCTCAGGTTTTCTGAAACCAAACGGGAGTGCCACAGTCCGCAAGGAAATATGTTTTTGGGAACAGCAACCACACTTCTGTAACAGTCATAGTTTCTCACTCCTCTCCACTGCTGATAACACATCTCAAAGGCAGAGATTTCAGTTCCTGCCAGTTGTTGAACCCTTCATGCCGCAGATTGGCAAAACACCAGCCACCTCCTCCTCATCTAACAGCTCAAATTGGTACAGCATGTGGATACTTGCACACTGCAATGACAAATACAGAGGAAGTTAACTTTCGTTTTGCTTATTTATGTACTTGTCTGCTTGCCTGTGTGATGTCATTAACAACACCTAGGCTCTGTATCTCCAAAATGTCACCAACAGAACAGAAGTTTCAGCAGTTCCTATAAGAGACAAGTTGATCAGGACATTGGAGAAGAAAGGTTAAATATACATTACATTTACATAAGCCTCTTCCCAAGTGTCCAGGCACCAGAGAAGGTGGGTTCATCTTTACCCTTCCCTTTTCCAGATGTGGGAAAACTACAATATAGAGAGAGCAAATGACTTTGCTGAAGTCAGTCTTGAGTCACCAGTGGAGTGGGACACTAATCCCTGGTGCTAGGGCTTATTCATAACATCCTCTGCCACCAACACAGTGACTCGGCAGTGAAGCCACTTTCATAAACCACATCCAATTCTAGCTCATTAAAGTCACACAAACTCTAATGAAAGATGCCTATGTATCTCACGAATACGCTTGTTCATTCATGCTCCCTTCATTACCATGACCAGCATCTGCAGGGCACGGTGTAGAGATTGTCAGGTTTCACACATTCATGTGGCAGCTCATTTTTTGAATCCTGCATCATGCAGAGCCCCATTTACAAAGGAGAATTGCAAGGCTTCTCCAAATCAAAATACTGTGAATCAAATCTGTGGGTGAAAAAGCTAATAAGTACAGTCTTAATAAAACAGGAGCTATTGTCTTTTAGCTTGGTTCTACAGAAACAAAGCTTAAGCGTACACTGGGTCCACCTGTCTGACCCCAACCTGCCTATTGCCTTTGAAACCATTAAATACCACCAACCAAACACAGAAATGAAGCCAGTTGAGATATCAGGTTCTTACAAGTGCTGAAAAAATGATGGTTGTGTAAAAGAGAGATCTCAAAAATACCCCCATTGTAGGAAGCATACAACTTTTATGGGGCACTGAAGAATCGACATAGAAATGGTCCCACTGATAAATATCTAATCTAAAGGATTTGTTGATTTATCTGACAGACTAATTACTGCTTAAAAAATAAATGGAAAAGAGGAAGTTCCTGAAAGTGTTACAGAAGTTTTAACGGAAGGAAAATTAGGGGTGCCTAGATTTCCAAAACCAGCACCCTTCTAAAAAATAAATCCAAAATTAGTCAGTGACATAAATAATCTCATAAGAGTCTATGCTTTGGAGATGGTGGGCTCAATTATTTTTTCCATGAGAGTCAGAAGAGATTAAGAGGATAGGGGCACAGCGTGCTGATTAAGAAAAAAGAAAAGTGTTTTTCTCAGCAGATGTCCTATCAAAACCACATCCTTTAATCTGAAGCACAAACATCAAGACCAGCATTGCAATGATCTGGTTTAGCCATTACAGCATTATAGTATTCTGAGGTGCAGCGGTGGGGAAGACAAAGGAAGCACAGTCATTAGGGTGCAGAGGAACTGCAAGGTAAATGTCTTTCTGTGAAAGGATAAACACCATTGTCTCAATGGTTTCCCATCAGGAGGAACTCAGGAGCTGGGCACAACCCTCCCCAGTTGCTAACACTCCAGTGGGGAGTGCATTCCCTGGGGAGGCCCCAGGAATGGGCTGATCTCTCTGCTAGACCTTTTGCAGAGAAGGGATGCTTCGTGCAGAGCCCGTGAGCTGAGCTGCAGGCTGTGAGCAGGATCCGTGGTGTGACTCCAATGGAAAACACCGCAACACCTGGGAAGCTGGAGATAGAACAAATTCATCTCTCCAGACAGTGTTGACAAGCATGGAAGACTGACCTGTGTGTTAAGCTCAACTCCATGGCCAAGACTTGGTGGTCTGAAGAAATCTGTGGCCTGAGAGACTGAAGATGAGGCTAAGAAGGAGAAAATCTTAAGTTCTGTCAGTGTTGTCACATTCATGACATGTAAACTTGTTTACATGAGAAAATCTTCACCTTTCATTTTTGCCATCTGACAGCTGTACTAAAGTGCTTTAAAATGTTTGTTCACACAGAATTAAAAATAGCTTTTTTTTTTTTTGCCTGAATGCTGGATAGATTTAACGTGCTCTTCCACAGTTCAATAGTTCAGAGGTGACTTTGTGCAAACAGTACCTGTACTCAGTCAGGAACCAGAGACTAGTCTTTTGCAATGTTAATTCACAGTTCAATCATGGTGTTGAAAGCATAACAACAAGAAAAGTGAATTTTCCAGCAAGAGACCTGGGAAAAACGCCCATTGACATACATATACACAAACAACTCTAGGACTTGGTTCAGTTAAGCTGGCTGCAGCCAGCGTGCTGCATAAAGCTAGCCCAGTGAGGGCTGGAACCAACATCTCTGTGAACTCTCAGCCTAAGAAATGTCTTTGTTTATTTCCCCCTAATGAAATCAAATTACATTTACAATTTGTCAGAATTTGCTTGAAGGGTTGAATTTATGATGGGACACTAACTCATCCAAGCATATGTTGTTTAACAATATAAAACAAAGTGGGAGTTGTATGAGCCCCCACAACTTTGTCATTAATCATTTATGAAAATGCAGATACATGACAAAGAATATGTTCTCTAAAGTATTTTCTCCATCATATCTAACAGCGCAGGAACCTAATTCACTTGAGACTTTACAATATAACCCCATTTATGATGGCTGCCTTTTTTAAAATAATAATAAAAAAAAAATCTCTTCAGTTTTCTGAACATTAGCTTGGGGGAAATTTTACTAGGGAGTTTGATTAGATATTAACAGCATACTACATATACATGCATTTTTCCAGCTAAGTGTACAATGAGCCAAGGGTACAAGGATGTGAGCCTGCATATAAGAGCAAGTAAACACAAGCGCAAAGTCACTGCCTTGAATGCAGACATGGAATTAAGATTAAATAAACAAATAACTTCTGTCTGTGGACATCAAATCCCCAAATTGACAGGGCCTGACAAGTAGGGTTTGTCACACTGAGTCTCCCAAGGAAAGGCTGGAGGCACTTTGCTGCAGGATGCACACAAAGTGTGTAAGAGAGCACATCTCTCCTGCCACCCCACGTCCACGGAGCGCCTGCAGGCACCTTCAGAGCACCTGCTGGGGAAAGGCAGAAGGGTGCAAAAAGCCGTGGGCACTCAGGGAGAAGGAACAAAGTAGCGCAAGGTGCATCTTAACCCATGTCCCTGTGAGTGCTGTGTGCACCTGAAACTGGATGGACACTCAAACTCTGGCAATGCTGCCCTGTCCTTCAGTCCCTACACTTCCAATGGTGAACTTGACTGACAAGTTCACCAGATCAGCAGGCTTGAAGGCCCTCCCAGCAACTGCAAAGCTAAGGGCTATTTTCCAGTTGTCCAACAGGACTGTCACATCCAGTATGCGACCAAATGGAATGGGTCAGAGTGTCCGGACAGTACTTCACGTTACATTACAGCCCCTGGGTAATATTTGGATCAAGGAGCGTCTCCTGTTTCCCTGCTCCCCAGTTCCAGCTTTGTGCTGCTTCTGAGCAGAAAGCCAACGTCATCATAGCTTTAGAGATGCCAGCCTTTCCAGATCACATTAAAATCATTGGTAGAATGATGATTGCCCAAAATGAAAATTTAAGTATGCATATTTATCTCATCTACAACATTCATTTTGGCTTCAAATGAAAAAAAAAAAAAAAACGCTTTTTTTTTCCTATTTAAATTATATTAAAAACTTTCAGTAATATTTTTACATAACTTTGGACCAAAGATCTCAAAAAAACCCCCAAAATCCCCACCTTACAAAACTCTTAGTTTAATTAAAGTTATGTGTAAAATTTTAACAAATAAATTTAGAAAATTTTAATAAAATTAATTTCCTCAATTCAGGTAAAGTCTGCTCCAAAATCCCAGTTCAGTGGGGTTCCTCTGCTGACTATATTGAGGCTTGCACATACTCCATAACTAGTTATAGTAGAGCAATGAACATTTTTTTTCATCTATTCACTGTTTAACTTGGTGTTTGCAGAATGTGACACAAAAAGATGTTTCTAACTGAACACTGTATGTTTGCTAGAGGTGCAGGAATAAGTTTTGCTACCGATTTTTTAATTAATATTATTGACCTCATATTGTTATTTGTGTTTGTCACAGCAGAACCCTCTACAATCTTGTGTACAAGTTGTGTTTTCTGAATATGTGCACAGGCATATGTATTAATGAGAATAAATGGAAAAAAACAACTTTGGAAACAATGTTTTAAGCAATCTTTTGCTTTGAAACCATTTGCAATACCAGCAAAATTTATAATTATTTTCCCTGGAAATTACAAAAAATTAATGTAAGAAAACTAATCATGAGTCTGCTCTGTTGCAAAACACCCCAGCACAGAGATGAACCAGGAGGTTAGAAACTTGTAAGGAGGAACATCTCTTTTCTAATCTATTTTTTTCCTTCAAGTCTGTTAATGTGTTTTGTGGATATCAAGTAATTAATTCCCGGAACCATTAAGTTTTTAATATTTTTTCCTTCCTCCTTCACAGTCCCACTCCAGCTGCCTGCCTAGGCAGTCGTTGCTGATCATGTGAAACTATCAGGTCCTTAATCTTTGTGAGTTAGGCAAAAAAGTTTACCCACTTATGACAGTGTAAGGTCTGCAAGGCTGTAAGATGCATTTCATACATGGGCACATGGAAAGTTTTGTTCTGGATATCCTAAGGAAATACATGGGTTACTTATATAAACCTTAACTTTACTATTCACTTTCAATGCATCTCAAATGACAGCTAAACCAGAAACTGTATTTCCAGCATCCTCCACCTGACATGTCCAGGGTTCTGGCCTCCAGGCATCACTGTGTTTTTGCTTACTACACTTTCAGATACAGCCTACAAGCCAGACATTTCCATCACACATTATGAGTCGATGCTGCACCATTTGTAGTCAGGAATAAGGTCAGAGGAGAGTGGACAAACTATATCAGGAAATTATTTGGATAACAACACACCGAGAAGAGGTGATGTACATCAATATTCAGGACCCACCTTTAGCTTGATATACTGTTGTGTGAAAACTCCAGTCTGTATGTCAATTCCGTTTGGGCCATTAGCCATTTTTTCTCCAGTCACCCTGTTCCAGAGGGAACATTGCCCTAGAGATAACACTGGATGATACCGTCATTATTTATCATCATGATTTTCCTCCTGGGACAAATGAGTCCCACATGTCTCTTGAAAATCTGTCAAGTCCATCCATATATGACAAAGAAGGCACAGACAGTCATTATGCAATAATTCTTCTGCAAAAATAGAGATTAAACAAGGCGAAGTTAAAGCCTAATAGCCTATTATTCACCAAAAACCAGAATAATCCTTAGACTCATTGATACCATCAATGCTTATGTCTTTTACCATGGGCCTTCAGTGCTTAATAACTCAAATATTTGTGTGTTCTGACATGTGTATACATACACATATACACACTTTCATGCACCAGAGTTCAAAATTACAGTGTACTTTTATGCACTGAAGAGAGACAAACTCTACAGGCAAAGGCTGTCAGGACATCAGTAGTACCAGTACCATTGTTCTTCCCACGCAGAGGTTTAAAGTCTGGTCTCACGGTTTTTATTTTTCCTAGTAGACAAACCAATCACACTGATTGGCCTCATATTGAAGCCTTTACCAAATTCAAATGCCTCTCGTCTTGATATAACCAGTCTGAGGTCCCCAAAATTCTGGGTTCAGCTATATCTAAGAGATTCCATAGATACTCTGCTATGACAGGGACTCAAGCTGCTGATGGGACTGTGCTCCTACAGCAGAGTAAAATGCATTACCTGATTAACATCCTCATAATTTAAGTTTCCAAATTATATTTTCATTAGAATATTGCTTCTGGGAAAATTCCTAATTTTTCTTCCAATTCAAAGTAAAATATAAATCTTTCCATGGATACCAAATTTCAGCCAGCACAGATAATTTAATGCTAAGACTTAGGCATTTGAGCAGTCATCTGTAAATGTTTACAGAAGGAAAAATAAAGGATAAATAAGCCTATAAAACAAAGATCAAGATATGACAGTAACAAAAGCCAGATACATCTCTGGAAAATTGTTTTGGACTTTGAGTGTTGTACTACACTAATAAAGTAGCACTTAATCCATTTGGAAGAACTCAGTTTAAAAAAACAAACAAACAAGCAAACAAACAAAAAACCAAGCAATTTTCAGATAAAATCTTAACAGTTTGTGAGTGCTTTAAGCTTTGAACTCTCCAACATGCATTTTCAAAATACGTGACACTGCTTCCTTGGTATCCCAATTATTTTATATTACTTTTTAATAGAATTAGAGATGAGCAAGTGATAAACCATCCTTTCCACCCACCATGGAAGAGTTGTGTATCTTTCTATCCAACTACTTGAAATTCTACTAAAATTAGCTTAATTACACTTTGCTTCTTGCTGCATTTGAATGACTGCTTTTCTTAAGTATGGCGCACTTTATATTTCATTAGCAGGACCTTCAATATTTCAAAGGTACTCAAAATGATTTGTTTTATATTTCTAATTAAATTATTAAGTTGACAAAGGAAAACACCAAGGGATTTGTAATGGACAGAATAATTAAACTACTACATGATTCTTCTTTCTACGGAAAAAAATAAGAAAAAAAAAATTGAAAAGATGAACTGAGAATTGGATGAGTTGTTTTGCTAAACAGTGCTCTAAGGTTGATTTTTACATCTACTTTACAATTTCTTCCTCTGAGACCTGCATGTTGATAGTACTGTTACACAAGAGCTCATTTTCCTTTTGAGGTTGTTTTTTTTTTAGTCAGTTCATTGGCAGTGATTCTTTGCACAATTTAATTTGCCCTATCTCCACCTGCCAAATAGAGAGAATTTAAATCTGTTAAATAAGAAGTAATATTCTTGCCCAAGAATAAAGCCCAGAAGCCAGAAGCTGGATCAGACTTCTATTCATTCATCTTTTAAATGAATGGCTTCATTTCAGAAAGTACTACACAGAAGCAAATCTCATTAGCTTTCCAGGGGAAATTTAAAAACTGGTCCACTTTATCAACAAACCAAACACACAGTCAGCATTTCAGTGTAAAGTGCTAGCAGAAGTAACACACCTGGCAAGTGAGCCCACCAGGGGAGGTGCCTCACTTGACCTGCTGTTTACCAGCAGAGAAGGACTGGTGGGAGATGTGGTAGTCGGAGGTTGTGTTGGTCTTAAGCGACCATGAAATGGTAAAGTTCTCACTTGTTGGTGAAGTAAGGAGAGGGATTAGCAAGACCACTTCCATGGACTTCTGGAGGGCATACTTTGGCCTGTTCAGGACACTGGTTGAGAGAGTCCCTTGAGAGACAGTCCTGAAGGACAAAGAGGTCCAGGAAGCCTGGACATTCTTCAAGAAGGACGTCTTAAAGGCTCAGGAGCAAACTGTCCCTGCGTGCCGCAAGATGAACTGGTGGGGAAGACTGGCTTGGCTGAACAGGGAGCTCTTGCTAGGACTCAGGAAAAGAAAGAGAGTTTACCATCTCTGGAAGAAAGGACAGGCAACTCAAGAATCTCGTTAGGTTATGCAGAGAGAAAATCAGAAAGGCAAAAGCCCAGCTAGAGCTCAATCTGGCCACTGTTGTTAGAGATAACAAAAAGTGCTTTTACAAATACATGAACAACAAAAAGAGAGGCAAGGAGAATCTCCATCCTTTATTGGAGTCAGAGGGCAACATTGCCACCAAGGATGAGGAAACGGCTGAGGTACTTAATGCCTTCTTGGCCTCAGTCTTTAATAGCCAGACCAGTTATCCTCAGGGTATTCAGCCCCCTGAGCTGGAAGATGGGGATGGAGAACAGAATAAACCCCCTGTAATTCAGGAGGAAGCTGTTGATGACCTGCCACACCACCTGAACACTCACAAGTCTGTGGGGCCAGGCGGGATCCATCCAAGAGTGCTGAGGGAGCTGGCAGAGGAACTTGCCAAGACACTTGCCATCATTTAGCAACA
>NW_010325414.1:0-262 GCF_000700745.2 Antrostomus carolinensis | reverse complement strand
GAGTTGTGGTGAACTGAGCTAAATCAACTTGGTGGCCGGTCACAAGTGATGTTGCCCAGGGCTCAGTTTTGGGGCCAGCTCTGTTTAGTATCTTTATCAATGATCTGGATGAGGGGATTGAGTGCACCCTCAGTAAGTCTGCAGATGACACCAAGCTGGATGGGAGTGTTGATCTGCTTGAGGGTAGGAAGGCTTTGCAGAGGGATCTGGACAGGCCGGAACAATGGACCGAGGCCAATTGTATGACATTTAACAAGGCCAA